>NC_048218.1:46086038-46177472 GCF_002007445.2 Ailuropoda melanoleuca | reverse complement strand
ATATGATCCTCTCAATTGATGCAGAAAAAGCATTTGACAAAATACAGCATCCTTTCCTGATTAAAACCCTTCAGAGTGTAGGGATAGAGGGTACATTCCTCAATCTCATAAAAACCATCTATGAAAAGCCTACAGCAAATATCATTCTCAATGGGGAAAAGCTGGAAGCCTTTCCCTTAAGATCAGGAACACGACAAGAATGCCCACTCTCACCACTATTATTCAACATAGTACTAGAAGTCCTTGCAACAGCAATCAGACAACAAAAAGGGATTAAAGGTATCCAAATCGGCAAAGAAGAAGTCAAAATGTCTCTTCGCAGATGACATGATACTCTATATGGAAAACCCAAAAGAATCCACTCCCAAACTGTTAGAAGTTATAGAGCAATTCAGTAATGTGGCAGGATACAAAAATCAATGCTCAGAAATCAGTTGGATTTCTATACACGAACTATGAGACTGAAGAAAGAGAAATCAGGGAATCCATCCCATTTACAATAGCACCAAAAATCATACGTTACCTTGGAATTAACTTAACCAGAGACGTAAAGGNCTTAACCAGAGACGTAAAGGATCTATATTCTAGAAACTACAAATCACTCTTGAAAGACACTGAAGAAGACACAAAAAGATGGAAAAATATTCCATGCTCATGGATCGGAAGAATTAACATAGTTAAAATGTCCATGCTACCCAGAGCAATCTACACCTTCGATGCTATCCTGATCAAAATACCAATGACATTTTTCAAAGAACTGGAACAAATAGCCCTTAAATTTGTGTGGAACCAGAAAAGGCCCCAAATCACCAAGGAATTGTTGAAAAGGAAAAACAAAGCTGGGGGCATCACAATGCCGGATTTCAAGCTGTACTACAAAGAATACAAGCCTTCTAAAGATTATTTTTAAAATATCGAGATTAGTTTCTCAATGGGAAATTGATGGCATATTCAACTGAGGACAATTCAAGGATGATTTATTAATCAAAAGACTAATTATAAACTGTGGTGGGAAATAGGGGAGCTGCAAGGAAAAGTGCAGGAACCAGGGCGAGCAGGCTCATAACTGTGCCTCATCCTAGGTCTGCAAATGTAAAGGAAGGGAAGAGACAGGTTTCTGGACATGGAAGAAGAAAGTCATGAGGAGCAGGGAGCCTTGAGAGGAACAATGACCTTCTGTCCCATGATGCAGCCAGACGGGGCTGATGTTTAAGAGGAAGTGCCGGAGAATAAATACCGCAACCTCAGTCTCTGCCCTGCCTCTGATCCCCTGTTAGACTTGCTATAGACTAACCCTAGCAGGAAGCCTGAGACCAAGGAACTGTGGGGACCTGGTCCACTTCAGTCAGCTTTCCAGGGCAGAAAGTAGGCTGGAGAAGAAAGGAGAGTGGATCTGAAGGTAGAAATGGAAGATAACTCGCACAAGAAGCAATATTGTCCTTGATCATATTGTGAAGATCATGAATAGCAGATGGTATTTTGTAGCTTGGAACAAAGTCTTGTAAGTGTATTAAACACAGATTCAAACTTTATCTGAATAAAAGTGAAGATATCTGCTTGAGAAAACTGTAAATGATGCAAAAAGTGGCTCAAAGATGACAAACCTTGATGTTGGACATCTTCATTAGAAATTTGAATAAAATTGTTTAAGAAATGTGAAGGAGAAAGCAATATTTTAAAATATTTTATTAAGTAATGTATGATTTAAAATATGCATTTGAAATGGCATTAATATGAAATGTGACACAGACATTTCATGATTTTATCTTTATACATAAATATTTTTATATTTAGTTGTACAAAACTATTTGTATATTCTCATTTGGAACACTGGGAGAGATAGCCTTATATTTGGGTCACCTAATGGACAGACCCATATGGTATATAAAGAACTATGGAGAAAGTGACAAGTGTGTGTAAAAATGGATAAAAGATATGAACCAGCAGTTCAAAGAAAAGATAAGCCAAGAGGACAATAGATATAAAAAGGATGCGGCGCTTAGCTAGAAATAAAGTAATCAGGGAAACTAATAATCAGGGAAACTAGTAATCAGGGAAAGGATTAAAATAAGATACCATTTCACACCCTATTTGGCAAACATCAAGTCAGATGTGTATAAAAAAGATCTTGCCCACTGCTGCTAAGAGCGTTAATAGTTCCCATCGCTTTTTGAGACTTTTGCCAATGTCTAGTGAAATGATAGCCTAAGATTCTCTTGACCTAGATCTAGAACGATCTAGGTTAATCTAGAACCTCTTGCTTATGTTTATAGGAAAATATGCAAAATATTTTCATTGTGATATTTTTTAATAGTGAAAACTAGAAGATATTTAATACCAATCAAGAAAGTAATAAAATGTTGTTTATTTATATATTGGAAAATTAATAGCAATTAAAACAAACTAGAGCTGTACATATCAACATAGAGAAATCTTAAAATCAAAGGGTGGGGAGGATGGGACTGGATTATACCGGTGTTGGTAGCATGAAAGTGTACAATGCTTTACCTTGAAATACCTGAATATTTGTTTATATTCTGATTAGATTTAGACTCCATTCCTTTTATGTCCTGAAAGAGTCTGAACACATTTCCAAGAATCGTAACTATAGTCAACATAGTTTTTATTATTTGGAGGCAAATGGAGATTTGTATTCTTATTGCTGTGATTTTCAGGGCAAGTTATAAAACTGTCGATTGGAGCAATTAGAACCATTTTCTACCATTTATTTCTTCACTAGCCTATAGTCCAATAGGAGGACTTTGAAATGGAAGAAATTGATCTCAGCTTATGGAGTAGTAGGAAGACAAATGCAATTGTCCCCAAGGTTAGCTGAGAGCAGGTTGTTTAAAAATTGATGAGTCATCGTTTTACCAATTTAAGAGGTGACGTGCTTCTAAGATGGCAACAGTGTATAGGAAGAACATGAAACACTTGACCAACTTTCCAATCTGTATTGTCAATTATATTGTGACGACATTATTTTTAATTAAATATTCAATTTACCTGTATTCAAATATAATTATCACCTATAAGCAAAAACTGAACAAATTAATTTTAAAATGTCCACCACTGTTAATTATGTGTTACTCACTCTTGTCCCCATTACCCATTTATCTGTTTCCATCCATTGCGCCCAAGCTACAGTGTTCTCTTCTAGTTCAGTTGGGTTCTCTGAGAGCTCAATTTGAATTGAATGCTTCTATTCTCTCATTCCTTTGTAATTGTTTGGGGCATCCACTGTGTGTGAATTTCTCACTTCCTATGCCCCATCTCTTTAGTTTTACTTTCTTATGAAGTTGTAATAAATGAACCCCACGAGCATTTTTTCCCCACTTGACTACTTCCTCCCATGTACACTACTGCTGTAATTATTGCATTGGAAGTATTCTATTTGCACACACTGCCTTTTCTGTATTAATTAACAAGCACTGCGACAAATTGCCAAAAATACATGACATTATCATAGGGACAGAAGTACAAATACACTATTCACTAATGACCCATCAATTTCTTTCTTCAACCCTTACCTCTCCTCTGAGTTGCTGCCTATTCAACACACCATTTGGATGACTCTGAGTAAATAAAACTTAAGGACCTTCCCCCCAGAACTACTCTTCCCACCATGTTTTCTGTTTAGTCAGTGGCATCTCCATCTGCCAGGATGTGCAAGTTGGACTGTCACCCAGTTCCAAGATATTACTCATATCCAGTTTTCTATCAGGATATGTCAATTTTGCTTTCTATGTATCCCACAAATCCACCTGGATTCAAGCCACATACTCTCACTAGCCATCTGGACCATTGCAGTAGACAGTTGATTGATCTCTCGGCTCTTTCTCTCGCATCTTCCGATGTGTTCTATACACTGCAACCAGACAGAGCTTTTCAAAGATGCCAAGACAGTCACTTCACATACACTCAAACCCTCAACCTCTGATTGCTAATAACCCTGTCCTTAGGCTAAATACCAAAATCCCTTATGTGACCTGTAATGCCCCGTAAGGCCCCTAACACCTTCTGCTTCTCCCACACTATTATGTAATATCATTTCCTTTTTGTTCTCTGTGCCTGGATTGCCTTCTGCCATACCCCCTCTATCTGGTTGACCCCTACTCCTTTTTCAGATTTCTTCTTTTTTGCCAGTTCCTTAGAGAAGTTTTTCCTGACCTTCCTGAATTGTTCAAATCCTTCTATTAGTTTTCAAAGCACTCAGGACCTAATGTTTCTTAGCACCTAGCACAGTGGTAATATTACATTTGTTGGATTCAAGTATTTTTTCCCACTAGAACCACACTGTCCAATACATTAGCCACTAGCCTAATTAATTAAAATTACATGAAATTAAAAATTGTTTCTTAGTCCCACCAGCTACATTTCAAGTGCTCAAGAGTCACAGGCAGCTAGTAGCTACCATATTGGGCAGTGCAGAATAAGGAACATTTCTATCATCACAGGAAGGTCTATAGGACAGCAGACACCATACTCTAAGTTCTTCTAGGCAGACACTCTTTCTTTATTCTTTTTTTTATTCTGTCACCTTTCTATCTTTGTCTTTGCATGTATTTCCAGTGCCTAGCAACATGTCTGGCTCATAGAAGACCCTCCAAAACATTTGTTAAGCAAATGAAAAAATGCGATAGTAAATAGCACCTTAGAGCCTTGTGAGGACAAAGTAGAGCAGTCAAGAATGTCCCACACTGGGAAAACTTTCTCTGAGGCTGGTATTTCCACACCTTTGCTTCCTGAGGCCTTAGTACTTTATGCTTTCACGTGCTCACTTAGTGACATGTCTACACAGAGCTTTGTTTGGTGTCTCAAAATTTTACTTGGCAAAACATGGTCTGGAGAGCCTTCATGAACATTTTGTAAGAGAGGGTTCTTTGTGGAAATAAAAAGGTATCTGATTGAGGCGGTATACATGCTCACAGATGTTTATCAGTTTTTAGCAGTGAATAATTGTCATGCCTGAGATGAGTTCTTATGCCTACAGCAATATACCGAATGATGTGAGGGATCATATTTCTTTTTTTACTTTATTTTAATTTAATTTTACCTTTCGTGAGAGTTAATGAACTATAGTCTAAAAAATGGTAAGGAGGGGCTCTGGTTTCACAGAAAACTATGTTAAAGCTGCAAAACATCACAAAATGTTCTAGTGCTTTAATTGAGGGAGAAGCAGGGGTGCCTGGGTGCCTCAGTCAGTGATCTCAGGGCCCTGTGCTGGGCCTGCCTTGAGCCCCATGCTCATGGGGGCATCTTCTTGTCCTTCTCCCTCTTCCTACGCCCCCCCCCCCCACTCATGCTCTCTCTCTCTCGCTCGCTTGCTCTCTCTCTCAAATAAATAAGTAAATAAATAAATAAAATCTTCAAAAAAATAATTGAAGGATAATCAAATTAAGGCCCATGGGCCAAATCCAGCCCCTCACCTGTTTTTGTAAATAAAGTGTTGTTGGAACAAGCCCCACTCATTCATTGGTTCATCTATTGCTGTTTTCATTGAGTAGTTGGGACAGAGAGCAGGTAGCCCACAAAGTCTAGAATATTTGCTACCTGGCCCTTAACAGAAAAAGCTTGCCTGCCTTTGCTTTAACTCCTACAGTAGCAAAAGTTACTTTTTTGGGGGGCTATGGGGATGAAATCATGAACAGCACGTGTGAAGTAAGCTGCCCCTTACCATGCTGTGTAGATTGATATCCTTCAGATGTTGGTGCGGGAGAAACCGGAGGTTGGTCTAAAAAAAGATAATGGTTCAGGAAACATGCCAGTTAGAGATGAATGCTGGAAAATGAGAGGCTCTGGAAGTGAGGCACATGTGGATAGGCTTTGAAAGAATGTGGGTCCTAAAGGCAAATTAGAAAGAGCACCTTTATTTTTCAGAGTTAAACAGTATTAATATTTTGGTATTTTTTTTACTTCTATGTTTCTTTATATAAATGAGATCAAACTGAATATATAATTATATCATTTGGGTTATCTCATGTTACAACATGAAAAATTTCCCCATGTCCCAAAGTATTAACAACAAGATCTTTAATTAGTGCAGAGTATTTTCATCATAGAGCTATATCATATATTTTATGCGACCAAACCCTTCTTATTAGTCATTGAGGTTATTTCTGAATTTTCTTTTTTGCTGTTATAAACAAGGGTTATTAATTCTCTTTTTAAAATCACTGTCTGGGTGCTTGGGTGGCTCAATCAGTTAAGCATCCAACTCTTGATCTCAGCTTAGTCAGCTTAGGTGTTGATCTTGAGATCGTGAGTTCAGGTCCTGCATTGGGCTCCATGCTGGGTGTGGAGCCTACCTGAAAAAAAAAAAATCAGTGTCTAACTTTCATGTAGTAATGTGCACAAATTGTAAGGTTATATAACTTGTTGAATTTTCATGTGTGTATTCACCTATGTGACCCCTAGGGTGATTAATTTTTCTTAGTTACTCTGAACAAGTGAAAGTCTCCAAAAAGAAGCCTTTCAAGAACTGATGCTGGTGGTTCCTGGCTTTCACCAAAATTAGAAGAATTCTGTGTCACAGTCTTTTAATTCCTTTTTTAAAAATATTTTTTTAAATTTAAATTCAATTAACATATAGTATATTATTAGTTTCAGAAGTAGAGGTCAGTGATTCATCAGTCTTACATAATACTCAGCGCTTATTACACCACATGCTCTCCTTAATGCCCATCACCCAGTTACCCCATCCCCCCACTCCCCTCCCCTCCAGCAACCCTCAGTTTGTTTCCTATGATTAAGAGTCTCTTATGGTTTGTCTTCCTCTCTAATTTTGTCTTGTTTTATTTTTATCTCCCTTCCTCTATGCTCTTCTGTTTTGTTTCTCAAATTCCACACATGAGTGAAATCATATGATAATTATCTTTCTCTTATTGACTTATTTCACTTAGCGTAATATCCTCTAGTTCTATCCACGTCATTGCAAATGGCAAAATTTCATTTTTTTTTTGGTGGCTGAGTAGCATTGCATTGTATGTATATATCACATCTTTATCCATTCATCTGTCGATGGACAACACTGGGTGCAGGTGCCCCTTCAGATCACTACATTTGTATCTTAGGGGTAAATCCCTAGTAGTGCAATTGCTGGGTCATAGGGTAGCTCTATTTTCAACTTTTTGAGGAACCTCCATACTGTTTTCCAGAGTGGTTGCACCGCTTGCATTCCCACCAACAGTGCAAGAGGGTTCTCCTTTCTCTGCATCCTCACCAACATCTGTTATTTCCTGACTTGTTCATTTTAGTTTTGATCGGTATTTTCCTGATGCCAAGTGATGTTGAACATTTTTTCATGTGTCTGTTGGCCATTTGGGTGTCTTCTTTGGAGAAATGTCTGTTCATGTCTTCTGCCCATTTCTTGGTTGGATGATTTGTTCTTTGACTGTTGAGTTTTTTTTTTTTTAAAGATTTTATTTATTTTTTTGACAGAGGGAGACAGCCAGCGAGAGAGGGAACACAGGCAGGGGGAGTGGGAGAGGAAGAAGCAGGCTCCCAGCGGAGGAGCCTGATGTGGGGCTCGATCCCAGGACTCTAGGATCACGCCCTGAGCCGAAGGCAGACGCTTAACGACTGAGCCACCCAGGCGCCCCTGACTGTTGAGTTTGATAAGCTTTATAGATTTTGGATACTAGCCCTTTATCTGATAAGACATTTGCAAATATCTTCTCCCATTCTGTCAGTTGTCTTTTTTTTAAATTAAAATTTTTTTAATTTTAAAAATATTATTTATTTATTTATTAATTATTATGTTCAGTTAGCCAGCATATAGTGCATCATTAGTTTTTGATGTAGTGTTCAATGAGAACACCTTTATTTTTTTTTTTATTTTTTATTTTTTTTTTTTAAGATTTTATTTATTTATTTGACAGAGATAGAGACAGCCAGAGAGAGAGGGAACACAAGCAGGGGGAGTGGGAGAGGAAGAAGCAGGCTCACAGCAGAAGAGCCTGATGTGGGGCTCGATCCCATAGTGCCGGGATCACGCCCTGAGCCGAAGGCAGACGCTTAACCGCTGTGCCACCCAGGCGCCCCAATGAGAACACCTTTAGATCAACTGTTGGGAAACTGAATTTGACAGCCGTGCCCAGGGGGGGAAATGAAGTCAGAAAAACTCTATGGACAGTTTCCAGGGAAGCCCAGTGAGGAGTGAAATAGTCATAAAGAGATTAGGACTGAGGATACCCTGATGTAGACAGAAGCCAAATCTAGTAGAGTCAGAGAGGTCAGGAGAGCCCATTAACTTGAGGCTCACATTTACATTTTTGATTTTACCTCTGAAACAGGTTATATATAACATCAATGAGCAATACTGGCAGGTTTGAAAGAAGGCAATGATATTTAAACTTTTAAAAAATTTGACCGTGTGTGTGTGTGTGTGTGTGAATCTAGGAAGCCATGGAAAATACAAGTGACAAAAACTGTAGCATAAACTCTAATCCCAGGCTATTTTTGTTCAAATTTTGGCTCTGCCATTTACTAGCTGTGTGACTTGGACGAGTTACTTAACCTCTCTATGTCCTGATTCACTCACCTCCAAAATGAAGGTCATAATAATAGCATTCCGCAGGGTTGTTGAGAGGACTAATGGGCTTACATTCATGAAGTGCTTACAAGTGGACCTGACACAGTGGGTGCTCTGGGAGTCCATGAAATACTAGTGGCCTCCCTCTCTCTCAGCCTTTGACTTGCTCTGGTTGGAAGATTAACCAGATAAAAACTTTGGATATGACCTCAAAAATGTCTATTCATGCAGGCACTTGTTTCTTTTCTTTTCTTTTTTTTAAAAAATTTTTTTATTATGTTATGCTAGTCACCATACAGTACATCATTAGTTTTTGATGTAGTGTTCCATGATTCATTTTTTGCGTATTGGGTACCTGTTTCTGACAGACTATGTAAATGGTATTAAAGAATTCATGTCCTTTAAATAGATGGCTTTTTAGTGTATCAGAGGAATGAGGACTCATTTTTTGGATTTTTCCCCCTTTGAACAGATTGTAAAATAGTGTCTGTGTGGGAGTTACATCTCATTGACCCAAATTCCTGCCTGCAAAAGAGCATAATACTGGGCAGAAAAGAAAGTGAAAGGGTTGGTTAAGGTGGGGGAAACTCAACTCAGGCAGGTGTTTTTGTTTGTTTTAAAACTGTGGTACAAAAGTACATAACATAAAATTTACTATCATAACCATTTCAAGTGTACTGCTAAGTAGTGCTCAGTTGTTGTACATCTAATCTCCAGAACTCTTTCATCTTGTAAAACTGAAACTCTATACTCATTAAAGAACTCTCCATTCTCCCCTCCCCCCAGCTTCTGGTGACCACCATTCTACTCTGTTTTTATGAGTTTCACTCCTCTGGCTACCCCATGTAAGTGTAATCATATAGTATTTGCCTTTTTGTGGTTGCCTTATCTCACTTAATATAATGTCTTCAAATTTCATCCATGTTGTCACATGTGTCAGAATTTTCTTCATTTTTCAGGCTGAATAATATTGAAATTATGTATTTACTACATTTTGTTTATTCATTCATCCATTGATGGACACATGGGTTGCTTCCACATTTTGGCTGTTGTGAATATGCTGCTATAGACACGGGCACACAACAGGCAGGGTCTTTATGAAATTCTTCTGTGGTGTGGCTTTCTTGGCTCCCTGGCACCTTTGCTCCCCAGAATATTAGAAGGTTGGGCTCTAAACCAGGCAGACTGGGGTTACGAGAAGGTTCGCTCCTTACCGGCTCTACAATCTTGGGCAAGTTACTCACGTTCTCTGAGCTTGTTTCATTCTCTGTAATAAAGGAACAGTGATCTTTAAACACAGACTTCTTTTAGGAGTTAAATTAGACCATGCCCAATGTTTGTTATATTGTAAAAGTTCAATGAATTCATTTCCCCCTTCTCCTTCAAATGTTCCATTTCTTCTCGGATCACCTACAAATATCTCCTTCTTTTATTCTTGTTTTACTACAGGGAGAGCCACAAACATATCCATGAGGCCCAGGTTTGGCTTGGAAAAAAAAAGTCCTCCAGGAATCCTAGCAGAGTTGGGCCAACCTTAACTAAACAAGTTTCAGGGTTCTTTTGAAAAAGCATTGACCTATTCAAGAAGCCTTATGATCCTAAATTGCCTTTCTTACTTAAAAGCAGGAAATAGTATTTCTCTTTTTTCAAAAGCAATTTTAGATATTTGAATTCAATTCAACACAAACTTTCAGGGAATGCCAAATTTGACCCACATATGTTCCCTGATGCCTAACTCTTTTGGGTCCACTTATTTGACCCTGATCTAATAAAGAAAATAAGACCTTTACATGTTTGTGTTGGCAGCAAGTGTTTGATTTCATTCCCTTTGCGGAGTGTCATTGACATAAATGCTTCTGTGTGATACACCTTAAAGAACATTATAGTATGGTGACTATGCCAGGAATGGTCTGTTTACTTAAACTCAATTCTGTGGTATAAATATTACTTTAAAATGTCAGTGAAAATGTATTTTTAAATATTTGGAAAAGTATACAGAGAGAATTTGTGACTTTAGATCTTGGCAAAAAAAACTATAAAGAAATAAGGTGCCAAATACGCTCTGCTGGAAAAATTAAGCTTAATGATTATTTTGTTTTGAGAGAAAAAATTCGAGAGAATGACTTGAACTTTGAGGAAGAAAAATAATGTAGAATAAAAGAAACTTGGTAGAGGTGACATGAAAATTGGACAGATGGATACAAATGATACTTGCTCTTAGAATTCCACACATGAAATAATGTAAAATAGCATTTCAACATCACGATTCAATCTGACATTAGCTAGTACTAAAATGGGTAAACATACATGAGCTTATTTATTTTGAAGTTCTTTTAACGATTGAATCAGAAAATTAGGTTAGATTTAAAAGATGTTTTGCTTTTGCAAAAACAAGCTCACACAAATATAGATTATGGTCATTGTTGGATTTTTACTGTGTGTGAATGTTTAGCATAACATGCTTGCAGAGCAAATCGAGGAACCTAAGAAGTGTTCTGAAGAGTCCTGGGAGTTTGAGCATTATCTTCTCAAAGGGGGAAGACAATTTCAGTCTTACAGGATAGGAGTGAAAACAGGAATAAGGTGAGCAACAGATGGTCCCAAATGCAGTAAATCCTATGTAGTGTTGGGGTAAGAGAAAGTTCTAGGGTCTTTGAGTCTGTCATTACTTGAGCA
Source organism: Ailuropoda melanoleuca (assembly GCF_002007445.2). Lineage (NCBI taxonomy): Eukaryota > Metazoa > Chordata > Mammalia > Carnivora > Ursidae > Ailuropoda > Ailuropoda melanoleuca. The sequence continues at coordinate 46,166,263 of NC_048218.1, read as the reverse complement.
GAGTCCCATCACCTACCTTGACATGGTGGATTTTGAAACCAGGCAGTAGCTGAAGGTATTAAGTCAAGACTTTCGGTGCTTATTATCTTCAGAATAAGCTGTGGTGCCAGGTATTGGGGGTGAGACTACTAGCAGGGGGCTGGCAGCACTGCAATCACTTTATTATAAGAAAGTTTCAAATATTAGATATATTGTTGCTGAGGTCCCATGTAGTATTGTGGTCACAGTTCCTCCATTTATCCAAAATAAAATTTTTAAAGATTTATTTATTTATTTTAGAGAGAGAAAGAGAGAGAGAGAGAACACAAGTGGGAGGGGCAGAAGGAGAGGGAGAGAGAATCTGAAGCAGACTCTGTGCTGAGCGCAGAGCCTGAGGTGGAGCTCAATCTTACAACCCTGAGATCATGACCTGAGCTGAAACCAAGAGTTGGATGATTAACTGACTGCACCAGTCAGGTGCCCCCAAAATAAATATTATTGTTTGCTGGGTTCCATCTAAGACCTAGCTTCCCAAGATTAGGAAGTATATAATTCCTGCCCTCAAGAATACTGAAGTCCCAAAATTAGTAGTGTGCAATTCCTGCCCTCAGGGCATAGTTCTTCCTGTTCAAAGGTGTGTACAATGTTCAATGGTGTTTATTGATGTTCTCACTATCAATAGGCAGGGCTAAAGTCAAAAGATGAGTGCACCTCTCAGAAAGATAGTCCTTATATAAGGGGCCTTTGACCCACAGTTTCCACAAAGTGAAAGTCAAGCGGATGGAAAATAAGGATTAGAGTTAGTATGGGGTACTTCCAGGAAGGGTGAAGCACAGGATAGTTCAGAGTTGTTTAATAGCTCGTGAGAGTTGGAGGGGACCTGACCTGTCATCTATTAACCCATTCCTCTTTTAGCTCAACAAAGTGGAGCCTATAGGCTGCACAGGTATGCTTTAAAGAGAACAATTAGCCTTTTTTGTGGCATAGATACTCTTAAAATATCCATATTTTATAGGGATATCCATATTTTATTTTAGGGATAATCCATATGCTGGTGACTTCACAGGTCTTTCCAAGATCACCAATGATTACATTGTGTCTAAATTTATGCAGTGCTTTTCACTGATCTTGTTTAAGTAATCTCATTACCATTTGACACTGGTCATTCTTTGATACCACCAAAGGAGTCAAAAGTTTTAAATAGGAACTTCCAGGCCCTTATTTCAGAAGCCTCTTGAATGTCTCCACTTGGCTGTTTCATGTGAGCCTTAAACTCAATAAACACACATCTGAAGTTACCATCATTTCTCCCCACCCTGACACTGCGTCCCCAAATCCCTTCCCCTTCTATTCCCCATTTTGCTTGGTACCATGATGCTTAGACTCCTCAAATCCAAGGTTCATTTTTGATTCATTCTCATATTCTTTTGAACATTTTTTTAACCTGTTTAATTCCTTTTCTCCCTATCCCTACTGTTGTTAGGTTGAAGGACCATCCTTTTCCACCTGGATTATCAACCAACCCACAAAAACTCATTGACCTCCTTGCCATCACCTCCTTAGCCACCCCAAACCACTAAAACCCAAAGGGATCTAACAGGGGAGAAAAACCTAATCCTATCATTTTCCTGCAAAATGTTCTCTGAAGGCTTCCTATCACCTGTAAGGGCAAAGTTCAAAATCCTTAGCATAGCATAGGGCCCTTTGTGACCTCCATTTAGATTGCATTTAGACTTTGTTTTAGGTTTTGGTCTCTTTGGGGTTTTGTTTTGTTTTTTTAAATATTTTATTTATTTATCTGACGGAGAGAGACAGTGAGAGAGGGAACACAAGCAAGGGGAGGGGAAAGGGAGAAGCAGGCTTCCTGCTGAGCAGGGAGCCCAATGTGGGGCTTGATCCCAGGACCCTGGGACCACGACCTGAGGCGAAGGCAGACGCTTAACAACTGAGCCACCCAGGTGCCCTTGTTTTGTTTTTGTTCTTTGTTTCATTTTTGTTTGTTTTTGCCACTCCATCCTTACATTTGTTTCTTGGCATTTCAAAATACCTTCCATTCCTTGAACTTGCCATATTCCCTGTTTGCCTTTTTAGAAAACCAAGGATGCTTTTCTCCCTGCTCTGGAGCTTTCCTGCTCATCCTTCAGATCCTCGCTTCGACATGACCTCATTCCTCTTCCCTCCCTGCTCTGCACTGGTGCATCTTTGGCATCCTCTGTTCTATTTCTATTCTGTTGAAATTCTGTGGCCTATTTGTTGGATCCTATTTCCACACCTCTAGATAGGGCTCTCATTGAGAGCAGGGTTTGTGGCTTCTCTGTATACCCAATCCTGGTGGAGTCTATGGTAGGCATCAAGTGCTCACAATTAAACAAAAAAGGGTAAATGTTTCTATGTTATTTTAAATCAGAGTGGGAAAAGGAAACATACTGGAAGTCAGCTGGAGAACTTTTTTTTTTTTATAATTTTTTATTATGTTATGTTAGTCACCATACAGTATATCCTTAGTTTTTGATGTAGTGTTCCATGATTCATTATTTGCGTATAACACCCAGTGCACCATGCGATATGTGGCCTCCTTTATACCCATCACCAGCCTATCCCAGTCCCCCACCCCCTTCCCTCTGAAGCTCTCAGTTTGTTTCCCAGAGTCCATAGTCTCTCATGGTTCATTTCCCCCTTCTGTTTGCCCCCCTTCATTCTTCCCTTCCTTCTCCTACTAATCTTCCTGCTATTTCTTATGTTCCATAAATGAGTGAAACCATATGATAATTGTCTCTCTCTGCTTGACTGATTTCACTTAGCATAATCTCCTCCAGTCCCGTCCATGTTCCTGCAAATGTTGGGTAATAGTCAGCTGGAGAACTTAATTAAAGTTCAAATACCCATTTTATCATAGAATGTGCTCTACTCCTACTTAGAGCATATAAGAATTTTTGGGGAATGATTGAAATGATTGCAATCATCTTGCAAATGATTGAAAATAAGATAAACTACTAGGATTATAAAGACACACATTTTTTTTTGAGAGAGACAGAGAATGCACGCTTGTTGGGGGGGGCTGCAGAGGGAGAGTGAGAGAGAGAGAATCTTAAGCAGGCTCCACACCCAGAGAGGAGCCCAATGTAGGGCTCAATCTCATGACCCTGAGATCATGACCCGAGCTGAATTCAAGAGCCAGACACTTAACTGACTGAGCCACCTAGGTGCCCCCTAAAAATATGTATTTTTAAAAATCTAGCAATATAGGAGAAACCAAGTAAATACAAAATGACGCTTAGGTTTACAATGAAATTATTTTATGCCCATCAGAGGGGCAAAAATGAAAAATTGACACAAGTGTCGGTGATAATATGGAGACATGGGAATTCCAACATTGCTGGTGGTGTTTTGGAGGGGGACTTAGCAATAACTAGTAAACTCAAAGCTGTATATACCCTTTGACCAGTAGTTGGAAATTACAGGTCCATACCCTAGAGAAACCATAACACATGTACACAAGAAGAAATGTTTGGAAATAGTGACAGCAGACATGTGCAATAGCAAAAATATGTAAATAATATAAATGTTCAATAGAAGAAGAGAAAAAATTCTGAATAGGTGTTCCCTCTGGGAAGAAAAGGAAGAGAATGAGATTAGGGAAAGTATCTGTATTGCTTCATTTAAGACAAACTATTATTAAGAGTCTTAATGACTTTGCCAAGTTACCAATTAGCCAGACCTCTAATAGTATAAAAAAGTAGAAATAGTAAAATTGGGGTTGAAGTATTAAAAAATAAAAATGTGTTTTTGGAAGGGATAAGGATCAAAATAAACTCAATGCCTTATGTAATTGTGGGTGGGTACATAAACAATTTTTTATTTTGTCCAATTCACAAAGACCTGTCTTGACTCTATCAGAGAAGTGTTGAAAACATTGTCTACTCTGACTTCCTGGCTATGCCCTACTTCAGTGGTGCCCTGCAAACAACCTCACTGGCATTTTCAAGGGGAGTTGTAATATGAAGGTATCATGTGATAGAAATTCTGTTATATTTCCTTGCTAGTCCATTCCTTTTCTACCTGACTTTTAAATGTTTTAGTTTGTCATGACTCCATCCCCTTAACACTCTGTGATCTCGAAGTAATTGCAACTATTTCTACATTTAAATAACAAGTTCAGATAGCTCATTTATGCTCTAGACCTCGAATAGTCAACTACTCACTCAACATCCCACTGGGGATCTTATGGACAACTCAGAGTCCAAATCCAATACTGAATTCACTCTCTTCGCCCACCTCCCCAAACGTATTTCTGCTGTGTTTCCTTTCCCAAATCACCATCTACCCAACTGCACCTACCACCAGAAAGCTGGGAGTCATTTTTGACATCTCTCTCTCTCCTATCCTGTATATTCAACCCATCACAAAGTTCTGTTAATCCTACCTTACCGACATACCTCAAATCCTACCTTATAAACATACCTTTACAAATTCTTTACTACTCATAGTTTTTCTGACTTTTGCATCCTCACTGGCCCACTTATATGTGTCAGCACCCCCCTCCCATATTTGATGAGCCCCCACCCACTAAGTCACTCTCCACACTATATCCAGAGTGATCTCTTCAAAATGCAAATCTGAATGCATCACCCCTACCTAAAACAGTTTGCCATGGTTTTGGAGGTCCATCCCAGAATCCTTCACAGGCCGTCCTGGACCTGGTCTATCCCCATGTTGGAAGCTCATCTCATTGCAGTTTTCTCTTCTCACTCTTCTCAAATCCAGCTTCCAGTCATACTGTCTCTCTTTTGATTCCTGAAGTGGTCAAGCTCCTTCCCAGTTCATAGCTTTGCCCCATTCTGCTCCCTCTGCTGTAAAACTGACCCCAGCCACTACTTCCCAATTCCTCCACCTAAGAGATGTTGCTTCATTCTTCAGCTCTCAATTCAGACATTACTTTCCCAGGAAGCCTTCCATGACCACCACAGAAGGGATTATTAGTTTTATAATTACCCAACTCTGCACTTGTTAATAGCATTTAACCAAAAAGTAATCAAACACTCAATTGCATAGTTGTCTACCTGCCACACTAGATAGTAAGTTTCACAGGAGCAGTACAGTGCTTACTGTTCACTGTGGTGTTCCCAGTTTTTAGCGCAGTGCACCCCCAAGTAGTGCCTGAGTGAAAGGCTGGCTCCTAGAATGTCTACAGAGAGAAGGAACTGCAGGGGATTTCCAATATTTGGAAATCAGTTCTTTTTATTATTTCAGACAACTAGTCTGGGAATAATAGTTGAAAAGGTTTTTAAAATTATCTGGAATTAAATATGTAGCTATGTCTTCATCTGTACTTGAGTGTTTTCCTAAGCTGAAGTGCATTTCTTTGAAAAAAGTGATAAATCACCTTTGCATGTTAGATAGGCTTGCTTTCAGAGGCTGTAGTGTTTGTGCTTGGGGATGACTCTTTAGAACACTCTCTAGAGTGAACCCTCAAATAATCCTTGGCCAATGAGTATTAATTGTGGGCTGGTGAGTGAAGAGAAGAAAGAATGATTTTTCCCATGAATGGTGTGAATGTTTTGTCTCTGCTATTGAAAGAGAATAGATTTTGGGATTAAGATCTGAGTCAGAATCTCAATTCTTTCACTTAAACATTGGCTAAAAATTTTAACTGCCCAGCTTCAATTTCTTAATTTATGTAATTGATTCTATGTCACCTTCATTTGAACATTTATGTAAATACAAATCTTTATTGAGATAACATTAATCAAGCTCTTAGCACAGTGCTTGTTCCTGGTAGAGACCCACAAACTAGTTTATCTGTCCTTGAATTAGCATCTAGGGCCTGAGATAATTGAGTCAGAGTTTGAACACGAAGTTCTCCCCTTCTTAGAGCTTATTCTAAGAAACTGTTTTGATAGATCATAGTAACATAACAGGGTACTTTTATGCATTTGGACAAACAGATAACGAAGCAAGGAAAAAAGATTTCTAGCAATATAGTTCTTTATTGTAAGAAGCCAGTGAAGCAAGTCTGTCTCACCAGGGCTGGATGTCATTTAGTTGTGACCTTCCTAGAATGTAGCAGTAGGTGCATCGTGAAGAGTAGCTGGAAGGACTAACATGTATCTTCCTGCACTGGAGAGTGATTCATCCATCCCTCAGCCCATTTGTCTCACAAATATCTGAGTGCTCGGGATATGGCAGGCACGGCGCCTGCCTCAGAAGTCCAACAGTCAACAAGACACAGTCGTGCTCTGGTGTAGCGGGGAGAAGGAAAAGTAAAAGATAATAAGCGAACATATACGGTATCAGGTGTTGATAAATAGAATAACACATAAAAAAGAACAAGGGGATAGAGAGGACGTGTGTGTGTGTGTGTGTGTGTGTGTGTGTGTGTGTGTCCAGTCTTTAATACAAGGTCTGCAAAAGCCTCTGAAAGGCAAATTCACACAGAAGCTTGAAGATATGGAGGGAGGAGGTCTTGTGGGGCCCTGAGGGGATGGATTCCCAAGCAGGGGTGACAACAAGAATGAAGCTGGTAAGCAGCGTAAGCAGCGTGCCTGGTATACCTAAAGAATGGCAAGGGAGCTGGGGCCAGAGCAAGCAAGGGTGAGAGGGAGGGAGGTCCGTGAGGTGGTAGGGTCCAGGAATCCCATACTGAGATTTCCGGCTTTGAATCCTGGAGAGCTGGGAAGCCATGGGGGCGCGGGGTTTGAGCATAATCTTACCTTTTAGCAGGATTATTCTGGCTGCTGTGGGGGAATGGGCTGCTGGAGGCCCAGGCAGAAGCTGGGAGACTGTTAAGGAGACTGTTACCAAAACTAGATCAGAAGTATGTTCCCTTCAGGACTAGCTGTAAAATTATATTAACAAAATATACCTCCATATGGCATTCTGTCACCAAAAGATGTTCTTTCTACCGTCTACTGACTACCACACCAAGTGCAGCCTGTTTCTCTTTATTATTTTATTTCCCTCTATATACTATCCCTCAAATATTGAAACGAGAGCAACAATACAAGTGCTGGTGAAGTAACGTTGATTTTGGATATACATCAACCTAGTAGAGCTGACAGGATTTGCTGATGGATCAGATGAAGGGTGTAAAAGAAAGAGGAATCAAGGACGGCACTTAAAACTCGAGTCTGAGTAACTGGGAGACATGGGATGACTAAGAGAGGGACAGATGTGGGGGATGCTTTACGGATTTTTTTTGTTGTCTAGGCATCTTCTATTCCCACAGTTTCTGGAATCCTATCTTAATACCTGTCAGCGATCATCTGGATCATCTGGCTGTGGCTTTGTTGACTGCCGAGGGCTGAGTTCTGTGGGATACAAAAGAGAATTGTCTGGCATGAAGGGTATTCCTTAAAGGAAGTTGGGAGGAGTGTGAAACAAAGATTGCACCTATTTGCTGCTTAGCCAAGGGCTAGCCCTGTTTATTAAAAAACATTCCAACCGTCTCCCCAGAGGGCCAAAGCTGGAGTAACAGCTGGAGGTGATTCCCAGTTTGGCAAAGGTTGCAAAAGCCATTAAGTCTCCAAACAATGAATCTTGAACGTTTCCAAGTTTTAGTCAGTGAAAGCATAGAGCTAGAGGAGGGAAGACTCAAAGAAGGTTGTAGCTGGAAGGGATGTTAACTGGAGTCCAAATCAAGACTCAGAGAAGCATAGACTCTGGGAGGTGCTGCAACTTCTGTGAGGATGTGAGAGTGGCAGAGAAAGGACCAGAACCTGGGTCCCTGACTCCCAGGGCAGTACTTTTCTTGCTGTATTATGCTGGAGGGAACATGGCAGTCCCAGCTATGCACTGACTTGGAGCAAATCATCCTTTACTCTAGGGAGGCTGGAAATCTTGAAGCCTTCATTATGTTCCTCTAAATCCCATGGTTTTGCCCTGACACAAAAACTGGAGTTGGCTGGCTTTCCAGGCCTAGGCAAGTGAAGAATAATCATAATAGTCCTTGCTTTCCTCTGAGGATAGAATAGTATAGACATCATGGATTGTGAGCATAATGATTGGAAAAAAAATACTGGTGTAATGAATGATGTAGTAAACCACGCGTGTGGATAATTAAAATCATTTACATATAACTACTGTAAAAACAAGTTTGTAGTATTTCAATTTCCTTGCCTTATCAAACTGGCAGGTGAAGACAAAATGGCTTAATTTGAATTTCAGCCATCTTTTTTAGAATATTGAAGGGGTAGGAAAGGTTCAAAGTAGACTGCTGTGGAAAGAAAGAAAGGTGATATGAGTAGTTAGCCCCTGAAAAGCTGAGATTGGTTTGTTTGTTTCTCTTCAAATACTTTGAAAATCCGTGTGAAAGTTTGTGAGTAGCTCCTCAGCAGGGCCAAGCTCATCTCTGATTACAACAAAGTTATCACACCCCCATGTCAACAACGGTTAGTGCTCATACAAACTGCCGTCACATTCCCAGCTTCTGCGCGTGTGTGTGTATATCTGTAAAATCAAGTAGAGTGGGACAGTCCAGGCTTTTGGTAAAAGTTTGTCATTGTTTTAGCTATTACGCTTGATATCTAAGTATAATATCCAACTTGATTTTCAAGTTCAACGAATCTAGACATTACTAAGATTTAGGGACCCACCCAGTTCCGGATCCACTGACTAATACCTGATGTTTCTCATTTTATATATTTATTTATTTGACAGAGAGATGGGGGGGGTGCACAAGCAGGGGGAGCAGGAGGCAGAGGGAGAGGGAGAAGCAGACTCCTCATTGAGCAGGGAGCCCAACGCGGGGCTCGATCCCAGGACCCTGACCCATGACCTGAGCTGAAGGCAGATGCTTAACCGACTGAGTCACCCAGGCGCCCCCAAAATATAGACTTTCTTATTAAAGATTTTTATTTATTTATTTGAGAGAGTGAGCAACAGAGAGAGAGAGAGAGCGAGCGAGCACAAGCGGGGAGGAGGGGCAGAGGGAGAGGGAGAAGCAGACTCCCTGCTGAGCAGAGAGCCCGATGGGGGGCTCGATCCCAGGACCCTGGGATCATGACCTGAGCTAAAGGCATATGCTTAACAGAGTGAGCCACCCAGGCCCCCATTTCTCATTTTTTTTAAGGAAAAAGATTTTCATAACTGTATATTTCTCACTCTGGTGTGTTCTAAAATAGAATATTTCTTTTATTTCATCCTATGTCATTGCCCTGAGCTTTTCTGTCTTTGGTTTCTGAGACATTGATCCCAAGGATTCAGGAAGAATATTCTTCTTTGAAAGCTGGATGCTGGATCTCTGATAGTTAAAGACAGAGAGCTATTTTTCTGTGAGGTCATGTGACACTGTTATTTCCCTCCTTAATCTGGCAGCTTCTGTAGGAAGACTTCAATTAGTTGCATAAAGCAATCTACGAGTTAAAGTTAGAGTGATTTTCTTCCCTGTTAAATCTAGTTACACTTTATTCTTTCCCTTTTCATATTTGTTTATTGTGCTAATTGATTAAGCTCCTACCCACTGCCTGGGAGTACACAAACCCCCCGGCGAGCATGGCACATTTTCCTAATTATATTCTAAGATATGGAGGAGGTGGTGGGGTGTTGAATTGTTCCATTCCTGAAGGTTTTGTAAACTACACATAGAGGTAAAATCAGTGAGTCCTACCTTTCTGCTTTCCTGTGGATATATTACAGACCAAATTGGAAAAAAAAATTAGATTTTTAAGATAAATGCAAAATTAGAAAATCCTGAGTATGTCGTAGGGTGCTTCTGGCTAAGGCCAGGCTTCCAGTTCATTATTCTGGGCCTTTAGGTTTCTTCAGTGAAGTGTGAGGAAAGCTTTATCATGTTTTCTCAGTCTCAACCACCTCTTATACTGCCCTAAAAATTGATATCCCAAATTCTAGCTGCAAAATTTATTGCTTATATTTGCCTCTGTTTGCTTATTTGGTCTTGCTCCAGCTCTCCCACTCACTCTCCCTTTATAAATAGTTCTATGCATTTCGTTGGGAATGAAACATACTCGTATCAATTTTTATGACAGTATAAAAGTCATTCCTTCAGTTATCCAAGTGGGTGAGCTGTCCTGTTTACTCCATACCAAAATAATTTCCTTTGGTGTATTTTTGAAACTCTCTGTGTTCTAAAATCAACTGTTCGTAACCACGATGTCCAACAATCAATAAAAGCAAATATCAATATTTTATATTGCACTGTTGTTTTTTATGTTTTTTAAAATGCTCTCTCCAGCAGTGTTGTCTGTCACCAATGACTAACTTTCTGAAGTGAAGACTTTCTGAAATGAGGAGATAGGCCATACCAGGAGCTCATCTTTAAGTTCCACAGATTAGGTGGTTCAGTCCATAAATGAGATGGGTCCTGGGCCAGCAGAGTGAATGTCCTAAGAATGGCCATGGCAACAGCATCTAGAACTTGGTAAGAATTGGGCTGGTCTTAGAGCTGAAGCACTCCCACCTCCAGATCATACATCATCATCTGTTTCCATGGGAAAGTGAAGGGGAGGAACTGCCTAGTGCAATTATTCATTTGTAAGTAGCCTCCGCATCAGCTAGAGAGAGTGTGCTTGTGTAGACGGCACTTGCTGAGAACCTTTCCCCTTAGTCAAACAGGCATTTGATGCCCAAACTGACTTCCTGTTTGTGGTCAATTTCAGGGAAACTTTAGGCATTGTCTTAGATCGTCTGCAGTCCTTTAGTTGCTTTGCAGAAGGTGGTGTTGCAAGGCTTTATTGTATGGTCTCCTCAGCTTGGAGCAGGGGTGCTGTTGTCCAGAGATAGCTGACTCATGATGCCCAGACCCACACACGACTGGCTTTCGCTACCAGGAAGTGTGTGTGTGTGTGTGTGTGTGTGTGTGTGTGTGTGTGATTTAAACACACACGCACATACACTTATATAAAGAAAAAGACTGAACTAGCCTCATAATTCTGTTACTCGCTTGATGGTACACGGGAGGAAAAACTACTGGGAAGAAGAAAATGAAATTTCAGTCAGAATGATTCTTGATGAACAGGGGATCTGAATGAGGGAGAAGCTTGGCATCTTTGCACAGATGTGACATGGTGACACCCTTTCCCCAGTCTGGAGACCCCTTCCCCACAAAGGATTGAACCTCCATTTCCCTGTGAGGACAGGCAGGTGGGCCCAACGCAGCGGTCCACGTTCTCATTCACATTCTTATTTTGACTAGGAGAGACTAAGAAATATTTGCTCTTTGTTACTTGTTTTTTTCATTTCAACACAGATTTTAACACAGTCCCAACTTTTCAGACACATTGTCTTACTGATTTGTGTAAATATCTAAGGAAGTACCTTAATCTTACTGGGCCATAGTCTCCAGACCAGGTATTCCCTGATCAGTATGTTAGGCAAGGCAGCTTGCTATTAGTATTGGTGGAAGCAATCTCACCTTTGATTAACCTTGAGTTAACACGTGTTTTCTGCTAGACCTAAGTTTCCAGACTTCACTTTCTGAACTTGATCTATATGAATGCTGTTTGCATTAAAATATTTTTACACATACAAAATAGGTAACATACGTAAGTTCTGAAGAAAAATCATGAACATTCACGAATTTACAGTGAAATTGAGAACTGGAACATTACTATACTGTTCTCTCTTGCCTCCAATTTGTGGTGAACTACTATCCTGAAGTTTAATAATCTCATCCTTTTTTTTTTTGGCAATTTTTGTATGTATACAACCCTTGGGAATATTTCGTTGAGTTTTGTTGCTTGAGATTTATTAAAATGCTACCGGTCTCAATATAATATTTTTCGACTTGCTTTTGTTGCTTAACTTTGCAATTCCTTGGTGTTACACATAATTATAATTCGCTCGCATTCACTGTTACGTAATATGCTTTTGTGAGGCTCTACAAAATGTATCCATTTCCTGTTGAATTTTTAGATTTTATGATTTTGCTACCACGAACGTTCCTGTACTTGGCTTTGGGGCTGGATGCACAATTGCTAGGTCACAGTGTATGCTAATATCCAACGTGAGAAAATAATGCCCAATTGTTTTCCCAAGTGGCTGTTCAGTTTCTACATCTCAGCACATATGTAAATTCCTTTTGATCCATGTCCTTGCCAGCACTTTTATTTCCAGGCTTGGCAATTTTTGCTAATCTTATGGGCATAAAACGGCATTTTATTAATAACCAAGACAATGCAAATTAAGATGCCAAAGAGGTTAGGCATTTGTGATGTATAAATTGGCCATTTCTCCTCTTTGTGAAATAACTGTTCAAGCCTGATGTCCCTTTTTCTAATGGGTTGCTTGTCTTTCCCTGACATGTGAGAGCTTTTATCTGGTTACTTGGACTTGTCAGTTGTGTTGCGGTTAAAGTCCTTCTAGTATGTGACTTGTCTTTTCACTTCACTTATGCTATCTTTTGATGAATAGAAATTCTTAACTTTAACAGGGACGACTGGTAACTTTTTCTCATGGCTAGTGCTTTCTATGTCTTAAGATGACCTTCTCCATCCTGAGGCTATATTTTCCTTAATTAAACATCTTAAACTTTTGCCACTTATTTGACGTCCTTAATCCATCTAGGATTGATTTGATTTTTGTGTATGGTATGATGTGAGAGGTTAGTTTAGTTTTCTTTTCCTGAGGGTGAATCATGTCCGTCAGCACTATTTATTAAGTAGTTTCCTCCTTTCCCAGTGATCTTCAAAAGTACAAAATATTTCAAATTTCTATGTTCTGTGAATCCAGTTTGGGACTCTTGATTCTGTTTGGAAAAAAAGAGTGCTTAAAAACACACACACAAAATCTTTTGTTATGAATTTGTATTGAATTTTACCAAGTATTTTTTTCCTGAAAGTTGAGATCACTTTTTCTCCAGTAATCTGTTACTGTGGTAAAGGACACTTATAGATTCTCTATTAAACCACCCTTTGATTTCCTATGATAATCTCAATTCAGTCATGATATTATATGTATTTTTTTAACTACTGGATTTGGCTTGTTAAGATTTTGTTTATAAATTTTGCATCTTTGTTTCTGAGTGAAATTTGCCTGTGACATTCTTTTTATACATTATCCTTTACTAGTTTTGGCATTAAAATTGTGTTTGCCTCAGAATGCATTGGGGAATGTTCCGTTTTTTTTCCTCTAGAAGAGCTTGAGATGATTCGTACTCTGGAAGTTTCATAGAATTCACCTTAAAAATCTTTTTTTTTTTTTAACTGGTAAAGATTTTCAACTAATAATTGAATTTCTTTCATGGTCATGAAAAGTCTCTTTTAGGATCTCAGGCTTAATAGGAATCTCAGGTTCAGTTTTCCAGCCTTGTTGCTGCTCCAAGACTTCATGTTTTCAGAACTGCATCCCCCATAAGAAGCACTTCTTAAAATAATTTTCACGAAGGCACTAGTTGGTTTTACATTGTCCTTGTAGACCATATTGCTGATGTAGGCATTTGGCCTTAGGGCAATCTCTAACATATTTTATAAGCCTTAACTCTCAAACGGCTTGCACACATTATTTTTTTTTCAGAGACATCTGGGAAAATTCTGATTTTGGTTTTCCTGATTTGTGTATGTCCCTATGACAGGAGTAGCACCCTCTCCAGTCCACCCCGCTTGAGGAACCCTAAACACTCATCTCCCTCTCCGCCAGCTCCTGGGAAGCTGCCCCGACTCTGAATGCCTCACGAAGAGAGCAGCGTGTGGCATGTATGTGCATGTGGTCACACAGTAGTTACAAGGGATCAGTGTCCTTCACTATAAACACAATAAATTGATGTTTATTATAAAATAAAAAGCTTATGCATTAAATTGGCATTTTGTGCCTCTGAAACGTACCTGTGTTTTTAACTGTTACATGTGCCAACAATAACCACGTGGGGAAACCCTAGCAAACATTTCAGGTGTCACATAACTTTTGCAGCTTTGACCTGCTTTTCATTTCATTTCCAATCTCCTAAAGTTAAAGGAAGATTCAACAACAAAACAAGTTCTCGCTTTTGAGGAGTTGCAGTGAGGCTGCCAGAGGCTTGTTTGATTGGCTCTTTTCCTCATCATAGCCACATGCGTCTCTGCCCTGAACCATCTCTCCTTGCAAATTTTAGCAAGTGCCTGAAGCTGAGAAGTGATAGGGTCTGCCTGCCTCAAAAGGCATGTTAGGCTGCGTTCAGGTTAGACCAAGCGGAGAGATTTCTAGGGAGGCAATAGTAAGATCTGATGACCAAGCTTTTCTTACCCCACTTCACCTCTCCCACCCCCACCTACTTCCTACAAGCCCTAAACTTCTCTTTTTAATGATATCTTGCCAGCAAAGCTCATTATTAGTTCAATGGAAATGCTTTTCTCAGAAGACTAGTTGGACATCCAGTTGTTATCCTATGCCTATATTTTCTCTTCTAAAGCAAAATAGCGTGCCAGTTGGAAAAAAAAATATTTTCTTTCCTATGTACCAGTCATAATTTGCTGCAGTCTTAGGAATGAAATAGCAGAGGTGTTTTAGAGCAGGAGTTGACAAATTTTTCTGTAAAGAGCCAGAGAGAGGGTGCCTGGGTGGCTCAGTTGGTGAAGCGTCTGCCTTCAGCTTGGGTGGTCATCTCAGTCCTGAGATTGAGTTCTCAGTCGGGTGGCCTGCTCAGCGGGGAGTCTGCTTCTCCCTCTCCCTCTGCTTGTGCTTGCGCTCTGTCAAATAAATAAAATCTTAAAAAAAAAGAAAGAGCCAGATAGAAAATATTTTAGTTTGTGGGCCATATGGTCTCTGCCACAACTACTCATCTCTACAGCAAAAGCACCAGAGACAAGATGGCAGTGCATAACAACTACGCATGGCTGTGCGCCAATACAGTTTTACTTACAAAAACAGGCAGTGGGCCAGATATGGACCATGGGCCATAGTTTGCCAACCTTTTTTTAGAGCCACTGTTTCAAAGGGACTTCTCTCAAGGTTTGTTGCACGTAGTTTGCTATCATGCATGTATCTGGAGCATAGTTTCTCAACAAAGTTTCCATAGACACTTTGGGCTGGTGAATTTTGATACGAGGGACGGTTCTTTGCACGTAGGGTGTTTAGCAGACTCTCGGGCCTCTACCCACTAGATGCCAGTAGCATCTCGTGAGTTGTGATAACCAAAAATGTCTCCAGACATTGTTAAGTGTCCTCTGAGGATAAAATTACTCCCTGTGGAGAACCACTGATCTGAAGTGATGAGAGCGACATGTCACAAAGTGTTAAACTGAACATAGAGCAAAGGAGGGAGTATGACGGATTGAGGCCAAGAGGTGGTCAAAGGGAAATCATTCAGGGCCATTTAGACATCCTTTTGAAGGCAACTGGATGCCATTAAAGGGTTACAGAGATGGGTGTGGTTTTATGTTTAATTTTATATGTGAACATGGTCATTTTTGCATTAGAGAACGCGTCAGGCAGAACAAGACTGGAGGCGGGAGGTCAATAAGACAATCCAGTTCTCAACATTTTGACTGGTACCTCTTGACAATGTTGGTCTGGTTGCTGGGCATTATTACATTCTCATAATCTATAAAAGACTAATTAGTGCCATCAAGTCAATCTATAATTTATTAAAGATATGCCTGATGTTACAATCAAGCTAAGTTGTCTGGGAACATTTGTTTCCTTTTACAAGGAAAATTATCTTAGAAAACAAAACTACCTATTTCACTTAGCATAATCTCCTCCAGTCCCGTCCATGTTGCTGCAAATATTGGCTAATCATTCTTTCTGATGGCTGAGTAATATTCCATTGTATATAAGGGAAGAATGAAGGGGGAGTAAACAGAAGGGGGAATGAGCCATGAGAGACTATGGACTCTGGGAAACAAACTGAGGGTTTCAGAGGGGAGGTGGTGGGGGAATGGGATAGGCCGGTGATGGGTATTAAGGAGGGCACGTATTGCATGGAGCACTGGGTGTTATACGCAAACAATGAATCATGGAACACTACATCAAAAACTAAGGATGTACTGTATGGTGACTAACATAACATAATAAAAATTATTATTAAAAAAATATAGGCTATCTTGCTATAGTAATATTCCAGATAACTGAAGAATTATTAAATTTGATGGCTTTTGTACAATAAAGGTGCCACAAACAGCCCATAAAAAAAAAAGAAAAAAAGAAAACAAAACCACCTAAAAGCATTCTCAACTAGAGAACCAGAGCAAGGATACTGACCATCATTATGGTATGTACTCACCAAGTTATTGTGGCCAACAAGTAGGCCAACTCTGCTCCAGGGATCAAGATTTAACTCTTGATTTAGAAGGAAACTGAAAGTCCAATGTTCACTGAATACATTTACATCATCATCTTTAATTGGTTATGACACCTCTGTTTAAACAACTCCAATGGTGATGTGGCTCCCAGGAAGCTCATAACATTCTGCCATCTGTAATTATTATATAGCTCTTTTGTTTCTTTTTTAACTTCTACAAGATACTAGGTATTTAGTTGTTTCTTTCTACAGACCTGGAATGGTTGCATTGATGGGTATTCCCTTCCCTGGACAGTCTTGGGAATGTGGAGAAATGCTCATCCTCAAACTCTCCTTTGTTACCTTCTGCCCTTAATTCCAGTTATTCTCCTAACTGTGATATCCAATTACAGTTATCAAAGGTTTCCAGTCTATAGTCACCATGGTAGGTAGTGGGGATACAAAGGTGAATAGACATTTTCTGCTCACAAAGAGTTTGTAGTTCCACGGGAGATGGGGGAGGGGCTTCAGTCATTAAAATAGTAGGTACAACTGATATAATTCATATAACGTGATATATTCTTCATCGTTATTGAGGGAGGAATGTGAAAACCACTCAGTCACTCTTTAAAAAACTTTCCCCCTTTTTGCCCTCAAAACTTCAAGTTTTGACTTTATTTTCAGGAAAACATGATTCCAACTCCACTTCTGTAATAACTATTCTGTTTGGGTAAGTTTATCTCTTGTTGGCCAGACTTCAAATCTGGCCCAAAAATGTACAAGTCACAGAGATGCTCAATGTGTTCATACAGAAGAGGTGGCCATTCCCACCAGTGGCCACCTCCAGAGAGACATCATTTTCCCGGTAACTTAAAACTATGAAGACCCCTAAGTGGGGGAAACCTCAGGACTGAATGATTTCAGAATACATGGTTTAGTCTCTAATGAACTAGGAGATGAGCTTGAAGATTAAACAAAAGCCTTGGTTTCATATGTAAGAGTTTAATTCCTTTTGTGTTGCCTTGACATCATATCCACCAACCTCATCACCCATATTTTGAAAATCCAATGAAGTAACAGAAACAAGTTCCTTGAGGTATGCATTAATGAACATTGGTTTAAGCCTTACTGTCTATCTTCCAGTAAAAACAGTAAGTGAAGCACTTTAAGCTGGAAGATGGATAAGAGTTGTTATGAGATTTTTTTTGTTTCTTTTCTCTCACCATCTGCCACATACTTTGCTGATAGTGTAACACTTTGGATAAAATTCAGTAAATTTGGTAAACTTAAGGGAAAGCAAGGTGAGAACTTTTTCTTTTAAGCTGCTATGTTTTTCAGTAGTATAAAACCATTATAACTAGTGTTTAACAGAAGCATACCCTTGCCTCTAAAGGCACAGAAATATCTGTAAGATTTAGTCATGTAAACTTAAGTACTCTAGGTTTTTTGATCTGAAGATGTAGCAATTCATCTCTTAGGAGGGATGTTGTTTGGCCTTAATGAAACAGAAGAAGTGTAAATCAGAAAAAAATCACTTAGCTTTGTATATATATAAACATGTTCTTCATCTCCAAACTGAAAAAATTATATTTGTTGCATTTAGAAAGGAAAAGCTGCTCTTTTTTTTCCTAGTAAGAATTCTAGGAAAAGCAAAAAACTTGTTAAAACACTTAATCCTTTTCTGTGTGACTCACGGTTTCCTTTTTGCTCCTGACAACATAAGTATCTTTGTATCTGTGCATCAGCCTGCCTGAGGCTTCATCTCCTTCCTTTGCTCAAAGACAGAGCCTTGGGGACACTTCCAAGAGTCAGCTAAGGAGAATGCACACACTTAAAACCCACACCTGTTAATCCCCCGTTTTTTCCGAAAGAGTTTCTTATTCAGTATTAGACTGAGAGCCTTTGTGAAGGCGTCCAGAATATTTTAACATTTCCTGCTTCATCTGCAACTTCGAGCCAAAAGTATAGCCCCAGTTTCTTCCAAGATGTTTTATGAGTAAAGAGTCATGTGCTCTGTAATCATTCTTAGTTTAAGATGCCTCAGGTTTCATGCTTTGGGGATAGAGAAGGAAAGCACATTTTCTCCTGACACTTCCAGTCCATGGAATATATGTTTTGGAATTTTTTTTTCCAGCTGGATTGTGATTTCCTGATCACCAAGTTGGGATGCTGCATTAAAACGCATAAGTCTCAGGGCACCTGGGTGGCTCAGTCAGTTAAGCATACAACTCTTGATTTCGGCTCAGGTCATGATCTCAGGGTTGTGAGATTGAGCTCCACATCAGGCTCTGCACTGAGCCTGGAGCCAGCTTAAGAACCTCTCTCTCCCTCTCCATCTCCTCCTCACCCCTGACCCCTGCTCACACGTACATGCTCTAAAAATAATAAATAAATAAATAAATAAGTAAGTAAATAAATAAATAAAATGCATAAGTCTTGATTTGACAAATGACATGTTACTGTGTTTGTAAGTATGTTTAAGACCAGCTACAAGCAAAATAGTGTAGTTTATGTACTGTCATTTCCTCTGTCTGCTTCCATTTCCCGTGCCATTTCTTACCTTGATGCTGCCCTCCTTGGGGCTTCTAAGATGTCATCCTTATAATTTTTTTGTTTTTCCTTCCTATCAAAATGGGTTGTGATGAAAATATTAGTAGTTCACTCACATGATGTAAAAATAGCTTAACAATTCCCCATCCCAAGCGATTTAAACAAATCACTAAACTAAATTGCTTATGTTTTCTGGTAGATTGAGATGGAGGCCAGGGCTTTCCACCAGACAGTGGTCTAACTCTCATCCTAATTATATGTTTTATGGTCATCACTGGGCTGATTCCACATTAAACATATTTTCCTTTTTTGATCCATCAGTTCTTTCATGCATGAAGGAGAATGGGAGAAAAATCATCTGAGAAAAGTTACTCTTTATGACTCTAGAAGTCATAATTTGTTACTTAAGTATATTGCATATCCATTATGCAAATGAACAGGCAAAAACAAGTAACAAATACTTAAAACTGGGACGATAAACTGAAAATAAATAGCAGGCGCTAAGTACTCGTGATTGGAACAGACAGCAAGACTAAATCAGGGGAGGAAACAGCAGACTGGGGCTGTGGGATTTAGGGAATTTTTGTTGGACTAGAGGTGGTAGAGGCAGAAAACTGGCAACAATTTAGAAAACAGCAGCAGTGGTGCAAGAATAGAGGGAGGCGACACACACACATGCTCATGCTCACACACACACCCCACCCCCACCCACACACTCTCATACTCATATTCATACATGCACACACACACCCGTACACACTCATACCCCCCCACATGTGCACACCCATACCCACACATGCAGAGATGACCATAATAGAGGACAGTGCCTCTCCCTTCTCTTTGCTCCTTTTCCATGTGACAGTTGGAAGTCGGGGACCACTGAATCCCATTTCTCAGTAATTGTATTGTGGGAGATGCAATATAATAAAGATGATTATGAATGTCTGCAGTGGATGATACTGGGCTTTCCTAGAATGGCCACCATCAGCCCCTCTGTTCTGAAGGAGGCTTTCTTAGGCACCACCCCTCAGGGTAGTGTCTGAAGCCCATCATTTTCAACTAAACCTAGAACAACATAGCAATTGTGCCTCAGCCTATGTGATTGATGTGGACACCAAGACTGGTTGGTGATTTCTTTTCTTTTCTTTTTTTTTTTTAAACATTTTACTTATTTGAGAGAGAGAAAGCAGAGAGAGAGAGAGTGCACGCGCTCACAAGCAGGGGTGGGGAGGGGCAGAGGGAAAGGGAGAGAGTAGCAGACTCCCTGCTGAGCTCCATCCCATGACCCTGGGATCATGAGCTGAGCGGAAGACAGACACTTAACTGACTGAGCCACCAGGGCACTCCTGGTTGGTGATTTCTTTTATCCTGTTGTGTTGGGTATGAGTACTACCACTGCATGTTGTAACACAGCAAGAAAAGTGGGGGACCTGATTATCTCCTGGGCTCACATCCATCCCCTCCTAGATCCACCCACTGCTATTGACTGTTGGGTTAGAAATAAATTATTTCTAGAACGTTTTGTCATTATCTTAGTCCATTCAGACTGCTGAAACAAAGTATCTAAGATTGGGTGGCTTATAAACAATAGGAATTTATTTCTCACAGTTCTGGAGGCTGGAAGTCCAAGATCAAGGTGTCAGCATGGCTGGGTGAGGGTCCTCTTCTGGATCACAGACTTCTCACTGTGTAACCTTACATGGTAGAGGGAGCTAGGGATCTCTCTGGAACTTCTTTAGTAAGGCAGTAATCCCATTCGTAAGGGCTCCATGCTCAGAGCTCAGGCACTTCCCAAAGGCCCCAGCTCCTAATACCAAGACCTTTAGAGGTTAGGATTTCAAAATTTGAATTTGGGGGGATGCACTCAGACCATAGCAGTCATTGCACAAAAGGTACTTGGTTATCACAGATAAATATTTGAAATTACTAAAAAAATACAAGAAAAAGTATCTCCATTAATTCTATCACACAGGGACAACTGCTTTTGGTTTATATCCTTCTAGCCTTTTAACTTTTTTAAAGTTTTATTTATTTATTTATTTATTTGAGAGAGAGAGAGAGAGAGAGAGAGCACATGCACAAGTAAGGGGAAGGGCAGAGAGAATCTTCAAGTAGACTCCCCACTGAGCAAGGATCTTGACAAGGGGCTCAATCTCACCATCTCTCAGGTGTTTGTTAAAAGTCATTGGCCCATTTTTAAAATCAAGTTGTTTGTTTTCTTACTGTTGAATTTTAAGATCTCCATATTTTGGCTAACGGTCCTTTATCAGATGTGACTTTGTAAATATTTTGTAAATATTTTATAGTAAGTTTTAAAGTCAAGTAGTATCAGTCTTCCAACTTTGTTTCTCCTCTTAAGGATTGACTAAGTGGGGGGGTGAAGGCGGAAATGTGGTGGGATGTCTTGGGTGGGGAGGAGGGAGCTCTTCCTCTTTGCTGGGTCTAGATTGAGAAGTTAAAGTGCTAATGTGGGGAGCTGAAGGAGTCATAGGTTCCCCTTTTCTTTAAAAACCTTTGAGGTGTCTTCAGTATGTAAAGAGGCCAGGGTGGACCTGACTAGACCCCACATAGTAAGGGAAGCAAGGGACACCTTTTACCTTGTTTATGGCAACATTTCAAATTCTCTCCAATTCTTTCCCATACTTCTAAATCTAAAGTTCCTTGGTCAGGGAACCATGGGTTCTGTTCAATAACAACCTCTAACAAACCCTGAAGTTGGTCCTCCATTACAGAGGCCCCGCTCACCGTAAGGAGCTGTTTCTCATTTATCGTAGCCCTGTTACCTTTAAGAATTGCTTTAAAACCTTAACATACTGTCTCTGTTCAAGGGAGAGGCTTTGCCCGGTATCTGGAGTTCTTAGAGAACTTTCAATTCTGTAAAAATTCCCAAGCCTGAAACTTCCGTAACCGATGCCAACTTACTGTGTGAAGACTTTTTGTGGTTTTTTTTTGGGGGGGGGTGACCGTACAGTGTCCATTGCAAGATGGTCATGTCGGGTTCACCACTTGCCGGGAATGGCCTGCAATCCCTGTATTGACGGATGAAAGATTACTCCAAACTTTGCTGTGAATGAAATGAGAATGAGAACGCAAGATGTTCAACACTCAGAGAGGAAGACCCTTTGCCCTTCTTTTCTCCTGCCTTTATTGGTCCTTCAAGATACTCACAAATCCTTATCACTGTAAGTGATGTGTGACAAGGAGTCTTACTGGAACTAGGAGGATCTATTTAGGGGATAGACATGATAGATATGCTAATCTGCGTGTTCTAGGAGCTCCGCTAAACATAGCCTAAGGGACAGTGCAGATATCTCTTAGATCACTGGGTGGCTGTTTGGGCCAAGAAAGCTTTGGGGAAGGCAACTCCCTGCGGCCTTCCAACTGCAGAGCAGTCATGCAGCCCTCTGCATGCCAAAGGCCTATGCCCTTAGCAGCAACCTTCCATTGCCCCAGCGGCCTCTGTGTTACATTTTAGCAAGCCACGTATTATGGCTGATTTCATGCTCTACGTTAACCCCCAACACTCTTTCAATATAGTGTTGACTATTTTGGTTTCTTACTTATTCACATAAATTTAGAACTAGTTTCTTGGTGGGATTTTGATTAGAATTGCACTGAATCTATAGATGAAGTCGGTAAAAACTGACATCTTGACAGTATTGAACATTCTATATGAACATGGAATATCTCTCCATTTATTTAATTCTTTGATTTTGTTCATCAGCATTTTATAGTTTTCCTTATACAGCTATTATGCACATTTTTTTAGATATATACTTATTTCATTTTGGGTGGCTGCTAATGTAAATGGTATTATGTTTTTAATTTCAAATTTCACTTGTTCATTGTGGTTTATAGGAAAGTGGTTGACTTTGTATTTTTTTTTACTATGTTCGGTTAGCCAACATACAGTACATCATTAGTTTTGGATGTGTTCCATGATTCTTTAGTTGTGTATAACACCCAGTGCTTATCAATCGCATGTGCCCTCCTTAATACCCATCACCCGGTTACCCCATCCCTCTACCCTCCCTCCTTTCTGTAACCTTCAGTTTGTTTCCCAGAGTCTAGAATCTCTTATGGTTTGTCTCCCTCTCTGATTTCTTCCCATTCAGTTTTCCCTCCCTTCTCCTGTGGTCCTCCACGTTATTCCTTATGTTTCACATATAAGTGAAACCATATGATAATTGTCTTTCTCTGCTTGATTTATTTCACTTAGCATAATCCCCTCCAGTTCCATCCATTTCGATGCAAATGGTGGGTAGTCATCCTTTCTGATGGCTGAGTAATATTCCATTGTATATATGGAACACACCTTCTTTATATTTTAACCTTGAGTCCTGCAAACTTATTGTAACTGCTAACTAGCTCCAGGAGTTTTTGGGTGATTCTTTCAGATTTTCTACATAGAAAATCAAGTCATTTGGAAACAAATAGAGTTTGGCTTTTTCCTTCCTCATCTGTATACTTTTATTTCATTTTTGAGTTTTACTGTATAAGCTAGTGCTTCCAATATGATGTTGAAATGGAGTGCTAAGAGAGGACATCATTGCCTCTACCTGCAGAATGGGAAAATTTCAAGTTTTTCCCCATTAAGTATGATGTGAGCTGCAGGATTTTTTATAGACTTTAAAAAAAATCAATTTAAGGTAGTTCCTCTCAATTCCTAATTTACTGTGACTTTTAGATCATGAATGGTTTTGGATTTTGTCAAATGCTTTTTCTGCATTTTTGATATGATCATGTGATTTTTTTTCTTTTAGTCTGTTGATGTGAGGGTTTACATTAATTGATTTTCAAATATTGAGCCAGCCTTGAATACCTGGGATAAATCCCCCTTTGTTGTGATGTGTAGTTCTTTTTTATACATTGTTGAATTTGATTTGCTGCTATTGTGTTGAGGATTTTTGTATCTAAATTCATGAGAGATATTGGCTTATAGCTTTCTTTTCATGTGACGTCTTTGTCTGGTTTTGGTATTAGGGTGATGCTGGCTTCATAGAATGAGTTAGGAAGTACTCCCTCTGCTTCTATTCTCTGCAAAAGATTGTAGACAACTGGTATAATTTCTTCTTTAAATGTTTGGAAAATTCACCAGTGAATCTATCTGGGCCTTGTGCTTTCCATTTTGGAAGGTTATTAATTATTGATTCAATTTCTTTAATAGAGGTAGGCTTATTCAGATTGTTTGTTTCTTCTTGCATGAGTTTGGCCAATTGTGTCTTTCAAAGAATTTGTCCATTTCATCTAGGTTATCAAATTTATGGGCATAGAGTTGTTCATAGTATTCCTTTATTATCTTTTCAATGTCTATCAGATAATTCTGCTCTTTATATGCCTAAAAACGGCAATCTGGATAACAGAGCAAGATTCTAGAGGCTTGGAGTCTGGTAATGGTGCCCCAGGTCTTAGATTGGTGACCAGATTGATTTGAGGGGGTTGGTCAATACAGCACGTCCTGTGCTGGCGAATGGGTTGGGTC
The DNA here is from genome assembly GCF_002007445.2 of Ailuropoda melanoleuca. NCBI lineage: Eukaryota > Metazoa > Chordata > Mammalia > Carnivora > Ursidae > Ailuropoda > Ailuropoda melanoleuca. Next base: position 46,142,105 of record NC_048218.1, on the reverse strand, counting down.
ATTTGGAATAAGAAATTCTGGTCTTCTGGGAATAATTCAGAGCCCTCTCAGCATCATCTCATGTGATTGGCATTCCTTGACACAATTTAATGTCCTGCCTGAGCACTGGTGCTAGGAATGAGGCATTTCACAAGTCAAAGGGCACCAATTTCATGTTCAGGCAGTGATAGCTGATGATATATGGAGTAAGAAGTTGCCACATCTCATCCCATTGACTCTCTATCAGACCCTCCCTGTTGCTTTCTCTGTGTCTTTGTATTTCAAGCCCTTGTTCCTGGAATTAATGTCAGATGTTTGTAGTGAATCATATAATTTCAAGGAAGGCTATTTTCTTTCACTTTAGCAGAGAGAAGTGAGGGAAAAGATGTTCTCAGTATTGGCCTGGGCTAGTAATTGAGAAGAAATTCTCTGTGTGTTTCTATTTTCTTCCTTCACTAGACCTGAGATTCTGCTTGGTGATGAATGAATAGCCTGTGGCCTAAGAACAGCTGATTTCACTTTATCAGGTGGGACCTTAAAAAGCTGAACTTCAGAAAGTTTGTCTTGGTCCACAGGTGTTCTTGAAGATAACTTAAGGATGCCTCTGTGGTTCCTTGCTGCTATTCCCTGGTTCCTTAAGTTCTTGTGGTTGAGGCTAGAAGAAGAATATGGAACTAAAAACAAGCTAGAAGGAATGGATGGTTCAATGAATGGATGAATTTATAAGAGAAACGGGTGGGAAAGCAAGGTCTTCTTCACATTTCAAAGTACTTTGGATTCATATAGGCCCGGATTCCGCTCAAATCCTTAGAATGATTCTGTTTTTCCCTTCTTGAATACCTTTCCAACTTTTTCCCATTCCTCTCAAGAGCCCAGTCTTCTCTTTCTCTATCCTCCAATCTGTTCTGAATGTCTTCATGAGCTCTAAGGTTTAATGGTTGGTAATATGCTATCTTATAATGTTACCCCTCTAAGGGATTCTCACATTTTTTTCCATCAGCCAAAATAAATCTCTAAAATATAACTTCAGACATAAGATAGAGAATGAGAGAAGAAATTCAATGTTTTAAGCCCTCTGATTATGATACACACTAAAGTTCATGAACCCCCTGCGTTACAACACTGACTCACTCTGCTTCTTGAGCAAGTCTCTTAAGTTGAGTTATGCTTTCTCCACCTCAAACTTTCACAAAGTTGTTAATGAGGATGAGACAGTGTAAAAAAATGTATGGATTGGGAAATAATTTAAAAATTGAGCACTCCCAGGGGAATGGTAGGGGAATAAGTAGATCATGCAGGGTTTGGGGGGTTGTTTGTTTTGGGGGGTTTTTTGGTTTGGGTTTTTTGTTTGCTCATTAGTGAATGAGTTTTGCAAGTGGTGATGAGAAGGAGACTAGCTTTTCTAGAAATAAACTGGGAACAAAAATTTTAGAAAAAAAGTGTTAAACATTCAATAAACAGTAGCTGCTATTTATCAAAATCACCATCACTATCATCACTATCATCATCATCATTCCAATTAAACAGATGCTAAATTCTGCTGTGGTAGTCTTATTCTGACCAGTACTTTCCTGTTAGTTTCCTACTTGAATTACAACAGAAATTCTAGTTATAGGGTATTCCACTGAATAATATCAGAATATATATTCTTTTCAAGGGCACAAAGATAGACCATATTTTAGACCATAAGACAATTCTCAATAAATATAAGAGGATTCAAGTCATTTAAAGTATATTTTTCAACTACAATAGAATTAAAAACAGAATGATTCCTGGAAAAATCCCCCAAATGTTGGAAACAAAATAACATACTTCTAAATAACCCATGAGCCAAGAAGAAACAAAAGTAAAATAGAAATATTTTTAACTGGATGAAAATAAAAATGCAATATATTTAAATTTTGTTTGAATAGGATAGAGAAGACACAGATCAGTATTAGGAATAAGAGAGGCAACATCGTTATAGATTTTATAGATATTAAAAGGATAAAGGAGAATATTATGTATATTATGTATAACTTTATGTCAACGCAGTTGACCACTTATGTAAATGTTCAAATTCACTTAAAGATGTAAACTAACAAACCTCACTCAAGAAGAAATAGATAATCTGAATATCTCTGTGTCTATTGAAGGAATTGAATTTTTAGTGAAGCAGAGAAACAAAAAATACCCCCCAAACCCAAAACTTTCCTGCAGAGAAAACTCCAGGTCCAGATGATTTCACAGGCAAAGTCATACTACTTGAATCTAAGACTTAAAAGCTGAAGTGTTTAATACAATGTTTTATTGGTATTAAAATAGAACAAATAGAGCAATGGAACAGAAAAGAGACTTCAGAATCAACCTATGTATATACGGACAAATGATTTTGATGAGGCGTAAGGTCTATTCAGTAGAAAAAGAATTGTCTTTTCAACAAATGGCACTAGAATAATTGGATTTCTGTATCCAAAAAAAAAAAAATGAACATGAATCCATACCATTCATCATATGCAAAAAATCAACTCAAAATGGATCATAGATTTACATGTAAAACCTAAAATTATGAAATCTTCATGACCTTTGATTTGGCAAAGGATTTTTAGCTATGACACCAATAATACAATCCTTAACAGAAAATTGTATAAATCAAAAACTTTTCCACTACAAAAGACACCATTGAAAGAATTAAAAGTCAAGCTACAGTTAGGGAGAAAATATTTGCAAAGCATATATCTGATAAAGGACTTAAAGAACTCCAGAACTCTATAATAAGAAAATAATCCCCACCACTGCAAATAAGTAGGCTAAAGGTTTTGGACAGACACCACCACAAAAAAAGAAAAAAAAACACAAAGAGATGGCAAATAAGCACATGAAACTATATATATGTAGCATCGCTTATCATTAGGGAAATATAACAAAATCAAAATGAGATACTATATACCTGTTAGAATGAATAAAATTAAAAAGTTTGACAGGCATGTGTCAACAAGGATGTGGGAAACTGGAACACTCATACATTGTTGGTGTCAATGTAAGACTGTACATCCACTTTGAAAGAGTTTGGTAGCTTCTTAAAACTTTAAATGAAAACCTACCATATCATCTAGCAGAACTGGGGTGTCTGGGTGGCTCAGTCAGTTGAGCATCTGGCTTTTGGTTTCTACTCAGGTCATGATCTCAGAGTCGTGGCATTGAGCCCTGAGTCAGGTTCCCCACTCAGCAGAGAGTCTGCGTGAAGATTCTCTCCTTCTGCCCCTCCCCCCACTTGCACACATGTTCTCTCTCTCTCTCTCTAAAATAAATAAATGTAACTTAAAAAAAAATTATGGGCCAGAACTTATTCACATGGGCCTCCCAAGGTATCTTCTATGATGGAAGGCAAGTGCTGTCAGAGAGAAAGAAGGACAGAGAATGGTTGCTGGGTTAGCAACCAACAATGGCTGGACCACTTTGATATATCCTGCCAGAAACCCAAGATCACATTCTCTCAGTGATGGTTCCCTGACACTTTAGGAGCTGGAAATTTGTAGATGAAATTCCTTCATCCTTTGTTACTTTCTGTTTGTTTTTCCCCCTTTGTCCTTTGTTACTTTCTCAGTTTGAGAACTTCCTATATTACTTGAAGTTTAATAACAAAGAATAGTAAAAGCATATTATATTTATTTTGAAAAGAGAGACAAAGAATCAAAAGAGAGTGATTCATTCATTCATTCAGTCTTTCATTCATTAATTAAGTGACAATTGAAAATACGAATGTTGGTCATTGTCCATGAGTAGAGTTTGATGCTAGTTGACATGGTCAAGATCAGTGCTTTACTACAGAACCGCAATGATAGAAATCTTTCACATCTGGGCTGTCTGATATGATAACCAGTAGCCACATATGACTGAGCATTTGAAATGTGGCTAGAATGACTGAGAAACTAAATGTTTAGCTTTAATTAATTTAAATTTAAATAGCCATATATAGGGGCGCCTGGGTGGCACAGCGGTTAAGCGTCTGCCTTCAGCTCAGGGCGTGATCCCAGCGTTATGGGATCGAGCCCCACATCAGGCTCTTCTGCTGTGAGCCTGCTTCTTCCTCTCCCACTCCCCCTGCTTGTGTTCCCTCTCTCGCTGGCTGTCTCTATCTCTGCCAAATAAATAAATAAAATTAAAAAAAATAGCCATATATGGCTAATGGCCATTGTACTGAACAGCATAAGTGTAGAGCAAGGAAATATTTTCTTTTCATTTCCTTATTCCTGTTTATTCTCTCATTAGAGACATTATTACATGATATAATTATCAACCTCAGTTTTTCAATATCCTTCAAGTATTAATTATTACATCAAATTATTATTTTTTTCCTTAATCTCAAACACAATTGCTTTTAAACTGTAATAGAGATAGAGATTAGAAAATTAGATTGTCACAAAGTCAAAACAGAGAACATCACAAATTAAAATTTTGTGTACTTTTGTTCTTGTCAGTGATTGTTATTTTAAATACTCAAATTATTCAACTATTAGAAGCTGTTGCTTTCTAAGAACAATTTATTATTCTCGGTTAGCCTCATTTACTACCTCTTCCCTTTCTGTTTCAGGATTTATCTTTCTAATTGGATTTGAAATGTGTCCTTTCCTTCAGATTATTGTTCTGTATTTTATTTCATTGGGTAGCTATAGCCAGAAGGGCCCACAAATGTCTATCCTGTTAGGGAGAAGTGCCTTCAAATTTGCTTCAAAAAGTTCCTTTTTATTTTCTTATTTCTTTTTATTCCCTCATTAGAAACATTATTACATGATGTATTCTCAACCTCAATTTTATGATATAATAAAGCATTGGATGTCCTCTGCTTGTAGCCTGGTTGTCACAACCATAACCAATGCAAACAAAGCTGGGAAGTGTCCAGAGAAGTGTCACTTCCATTAAATAATAAACTAAAAAGATCTGGGATCTATTGTTTCAGAGATTATGATCATGACTAGTCCATCCCAGCCTTTAAAACATATCAGGCCTTCCATATACCACATTCAGGAAAGTGTAAAAGTCAGCCTGCTGGCAAAAACTCCTGTCTAAGGTATGTTCCCAGGACCACCATCCTCTGACTTGTCCCATTTGCTGTCGCCTCCTCACATTCCCCGTGCTCTCTTGGACTTCCTGATGCTATACTCTAACTTTCAGGGCCTACTTCTGACACATCCTCTGGTTTAAAATTCCTTCTCTGGTTTTGGCCATTATCAAAAAGACAAGAAACCAAAAAAAAATGTCAGTGAGGATTAGAGAGAGGAGGACCCTTGTGTACTCTTGGTGGGAATGAAAATTGATGCAACTAATGAGGAAAACTGTATGGAGTTTCCTCAAAAAATTAAAAATAGAAATTCCATATTATACAGTTAATTCTACTACTGGGTATTTGCCCCCCTCCAAATCAAAAACACTAATTAGAAAAGAATTATGCATCTCTATGTTTATTGCAGCATAATTTACAATTGCTAAGATATGGAAGCAACCCAAGTATTCATCAATAGTTCAATGGATAAAAACGATGTGTATATATACAGTGGAATATTACTCAACCATAAAAAGAATAAGATCTTGCTATTTGTGACATGAGTACACCTGGAGGGTATTATGCTAAGTGAAATAAGTCAAAGGCAAATACCATATGATTTCTTTGATATGTGGAATCTAAAAAACAAAACAAACAAACAAAAAACCAGATTCTTAAAAACAGTGAAGAAACTAATGGTTACTAGAGGGGAGGTGGGGGGAGGGATGGGTGAAATAGGTGAAGGGGATTAAGAGGAACAAACTTCCAATTATAAAATAAGTAAGTTATGGAGATGAAAAGTATGGCAGAGGGAATGTGGTCAGTGATATTGTAATAATATCCTATGGCGATGGATGGTGACTACACTTATCATGATAAGCCTTGAATAATGTATAGAACTTCAAATCCCTATGTTGTGTACCTGAAACTAATATATGTCCACTATACTTCAATAATTAAAAAAAAGTAGAATTTAGACAAAACAAGGAAGGGAACTTTACAGCTCAGCTTAATAGGAAGAAAGGATTCTTTTTATTCTTTTATAGATACAAGTTGCTTATTTCCTCAAGGTTGTGAAGACAAAAATCTAGAGGTCTAGATGCATTTAGACAGACTGAAAAATGACCTACAAACATAGGCATTTAAGGAGTAGTACTTTCCTGTGCTATAAAGAGCATTGTGGAAGAGAACTTCATGCTCTGGTCAAATGTACCCCCAATGGAGCAGGATACCTGTACAATTGCATCATGGGTCTCATTCTGTGCAGTAATTACAGAAACAACATTTGGGCTAAAAATATGGAACATTGAGGTACCTCTTTAAAATATGAATCATAATAAAAATTATTTGTATTAGCATCCCATAGAAAGTCACAGCATACATTTGCATATTATTAATTGTTATAGAAGCCTTTTAAAATGTCCTAGCATAGGACCTTAAGAAGGAGAGACTACAAAATGTGAACTGATAGGTAAAATGACTGTACCGAGTTTCCGTCCAAGAGAGGAAAGATTTATGAGATTTAGTGGAAGGCACATTTAAAAACAATGGAATTATTATTGAACACTTCAAAGTCCAAATGTGATATGATTGAAAAATCTGACATGTGCATAGCGTAGCGTTCTGGATTTCCTCCTGTCTTTTGTCTACTTTGCAAAGAGAAAATATATATAAAGAGGTGATGCTATATGATCATCGGACCAGAATTCCACCAGGGTTTACTGTTGTGTGAAAAGGAAAGCAGAGAACAAGTTTCCAGATTCTCACTTCACATATTTTGACACATACTTCTGACAGAACTCCTGTGTGTCGAGTTTGTGTATCCCTCACTTGGTTCCAAAACAACAATAAAAGAAAATTATGAAACCAACTTATGAAACCACATAAATTAAAACTCCAAGTAAAATAAGCAATAAATAAGGGTGGGATGAAAAACAAAGCCAGGAATGATGCCAAAACATGCACACCACAAAGACCTATACACTTAGTCTGGGCAGGAACACATTTGGCTCTGGCTCTCCATCAGTCAACACAGAAAGAAAAACCTGGTTACAATGTCACAAAATAAATACAGTTGCTCAGGAAAAAAAATTAGTCTTTTTTTTTTAACATAAAGAACAGACTTTTCCCCCCAGAGTTTTAATAAAGAGGATACTCTATGATTTAATAAGCAAATATCTAACAATGCTCTTACTATGCACAACAGAAAGTTTCATTGTTGATTCTTATAGTGGACTTGAATGTTGATGATGGCATTATACCAAAGTTTATCTAAAAAGATATTTTGGAGTGCGCCAATCTTATTGTCAAGAATTATGAAGGGTTGAGATTTTACCCCATGTGCATGCTAGCATGCACTGTTCAGTAATGCTGGCAGGAGACACAAGACTCCAGGGTCAAAGACAAAGGACAGTTTATTTACTCACAACCATACAATTAGCCTGAATATCAGCATTTGCTCGCATTCTAGGAGCTCAGATTCCCATTGGGCCTCGCAAAGAGGTATGGGTGATACCTACGCATGCCGCAGAAACCCTGAACTTAGGGAACTTGACTCTTTGGTAATAGGATATGAGCATGTGTTCCCTTTTTGTCCCAGAGGGAAACCTTACCTTTTATTCAGTGGGACAGTAAACAGACTTCTATCTTCCAAGGCTGTTTCCTATACAAACGTCTTTGAAAAGATAGTCTGGAGCACAGGAAATCAGTACCTTTGCTTGTAAGATACACAGAAACATGAGGGTTCCTTGGAGAACTGTCCCCCAATGACTGCGCATTCTAGGACACAGTCTAGCTTTCTCTAGCTCGCTCCTCTTAGACTATTTCGAGGAACTGATGGGTGCTGTTTCATTTGACAGTTACTCATCATACTGCATCTTATTATGTTCTAGGCACTGGCTACAGTGATAAACAGGCGTGGTTCATCTCTTCACAGAACGTAGAGAAAATACAAATATATTTTATGTGTTTTTCCAGCAGTTATTCCTAAATGTCCTCTCAATGAGGATTTTTTTTTTTTTTGGTAATAGATTTTATTTTTGTAGAGTAGTTCTAGGATCACAGCAAAATTGAGTGGAATGTGCAGATTTCTCGTATGCCTACCCCCACACATGCAGAGATACACCATACACCCTTTGCCCTCCTCATTACCAACATCCCACACCAGACTTTGTTACAAATTGGTTACATTTGTCACAACTGATGAACTCACACTGATACATCATTATCATCTGGAGACCTTATTTTACATCAGTGTTTACCCTTGGTGGTGTATATTCTATGGGTTTGAACAAATGTATAAGAAAAGTTTTCCATGAATATTGGATATTCAATATTCTACAATCTCACAATAGAGCCTTCATAGTTTTAAAAAAGATTGTATTTATTTATTTGAGAGAGAGAGAGTGAGCACAGGCAGGGGGCCGAGAGAAAAGCAGGCTCCCCGCTGAGCAGGGAGCCTGATGCGGGGCTCGGTCCCAGGACCCTGGGAACATGACCTGAGCTGAAGACAGAAGCCCAACCGACTGAGCCACGCAGGTGTCCCATGGAGCTTCACATCTTTATATTTTTATATTTACAGACACAAGTGCCTGCAGAGGCATTTGAACCAGAGCTTCATGTCAGTATTCTTGGTGACAACCGAGAAACCGAGCAGAGATGCACAAATTACTCCACAGGCATCATCTCCAATGTACCTGTTGTCAGACGGTAATTCTTCCTTGAAAATGGCCTTAACTCTCCACCGATTACATGATCATAGTCCTGAAGTGTTATCTCATGTAGCAAGACACTTAGAGTTTTCCTGCAGCATTGGTATACCTCTTCTTTAGGTGGGGACTCTGACAGGACTGAAAACTTCTTGTTCTCTGCGAAGGTGAATCACCTCCTTTGACATGGTCCATTTCTTTAGGAGTTCCTCCTCCCCTGGTCTGAGGAGACCTCTAATATTTTACCATCTGCACGGAATACTCCTTGTCTTACTAGTAAGGTAATGCAGCTGTCTTTTTGGAGATTGCCTCTATTTAATTAGCCCCCAGTCAGTTCCAAACTGCCAATACTGATTGCTATTGTCGATCAGACTTAGCCTGCGGGCCAAGTAGAGGCTGACTCTTGAATTCCATTACCTAACCCTGGGACCGGCCCCTCACACTGTTGGAAGAATAAGCCTTCTTTTCAGTATTTCTGCTGGAGTTTTCTCCCCCCTCTCAGAAAACCTGTCGTTTCCTGCTAGCACAGTGGCCTCACTGGCTTAACTTGATGGCACTGGCATATAGAAGCCGAGACCTCAGTGCCAGCTGGATGCACGTCCAAACTTGGGTTTGCGAGAGCTGCCTATCCAAGTAAAAAATTAGAGATGAAAAAGACCTGTTAAATAACCCAATCCCTTCCGTAGCCGGTGCCAGAGCATTCCTATGGTGAGAGCTTAGACCTGGCCAGCTCCAAATGACTTTAACAATGTGCCTTCTCACGCTTTTTTTGGAAGATGGGGCTGTCTCTTCAATTTTTCTTTTGGTAACTTTTTTGACTAGAATTTTATTTGACCAGCATTATTCCACTTCCCACTTAGTGTTTTGGTTCAGCTACAGCAAACCCATGAAACGAGCTATTTTCAGAGTCCATATAAATGTTTGGATGACATTTCAAGTACATTATTAACCCAGTCATTCCTGCAACGTGTGTAGATTGTGGGAGAGGGAGAGAGGACATGTGTGGGCTTTAGAGGCAGACAAGTGCAGTTAGAATCATAGTCCTCCTTAATTGAGGGCTTTGTTATTGTTATTACTGTTGTTTTCAGTGACTGTCCTTTATTAAATGCTTTCTGTATGCCAGGTGCTATGATAGTTACTGTCCAAAAGTCCTTCCTGCTAGCAAATGTCTGAAATTGATACTATCATCTCTGGTTTAGAATTGAAAGTTTAGCAGTTAAGAGTGGAGGCTCTGGAGTTAAACTGCCAGATTAAAACGCCAGCTCAGTTGCTGACGGCACTATGATCTCAAGCCTTTCACTTAACCTCTCTATGCCCTGGTTCTCTGTCAAGAAAGTGCGGGTGATGACAATGTCTGCCTGCTAGGTTATTTTGGGGAAGAAATGGGTTAATATATGTGAATTGATCAGATCCGTGCCTCACAAGGAGCAAGCCCTTGAATTTACACAATGTTGATGAGATAGAGATGGAGAAATTTGCTCAAAAGCACGGAGCATCCAAATTTAAACTGCCATCAGTTCTGTTCCAGAGCCCACCCAAATGATTAACCATTCGAATACCCTGGCCTGGTCGGGAGGCTTAACCTCTCTGAGCCTCAGTTTTTCTCACTTGTCAAATGGGAATAATGCTAGGTCTCCTGTCTAGTCATTCTGAGGATTAAAATGCAATCATATAGGTAAGGGCACTATTCCAGAGGCTGGCCCAGAGCCTGGGATCGTTTAGTAATAGTGATTTCTCCGTTTCTACATCCACATCTCTAGAATATACGTGTGTATGTATCTGTGTGTGTATATACACTTGAATACATATGCGTGTTATGTATAATGAATTGCTATGGAACCAATGACTTACTTTTAAAAGTTTCTCATGATAATGGAACTTCAGAATGGTTCAAAGTGTACTTTTATGAGTTTACTCCCATTTAAAAGAAGAATTGGATTGTTTTACTAGATAATTAAAAACAGTTTCCTTCTTAATAAGGTTTTATTCTGTTCCAATGGTTTGGGGTATGCCTTTTCTGGATTTTTAAAAGTAGTTCATCGAATGGCTAAGAGTTGCCTAAATACTTTTTCTTTCACAAATACAGAGTGACCAAAATTTCAATTTTCATACCACAGAGAGAAGGGACAGTTAGAAACTAGCAGAGAGAAACGTGATGGTATGTTTTTTGCTGTTGTGCCGCCTTCTTTTTTTTTTTTTTTTTTGGTGTGTGTGGGAAAGGGTGTGATGTCATCTTGTCTCCACCCCCTGTGAGTAAGCCCACAGCAGAGCGAAGTGCAGCCTCCCGCCTCTGTCACTGGGAGACACTCCACTTAAATGCAGCTCCAGGGTTGCGGGACACCCACCAGCATCACTCCCCGTGCGAGGTGGCAAATGCAACATGCTCTCCAGCTTGGGGTGTCTACTTCTCTGTGGAAGTATTGCACTAGCCCTGGGAAATGCACAGAAATTGCCAAAAGGCAAGTAGCCCTGCTGTTTTGTGTTTTAAAAAATAGTTTTTGAAAGATACTCGTTTTTAAATGTTGATATTAAATGTGATCTACTTTATCAGATTGGGGGTGGGGGGAATACAGTTATTCGGTGGAGAGTCAAAGTTTAGATGTGTTTGAAGGAGTTGCTTAAACTTTTACTTCTTTCCCCCCTCTGGTATTTACTCTTCAATTGGATCTCTTTGATGCAAAAAAGACCAACTTCTTAGGTTTAACAGATGTTCACAGTAGCTTGAATGCTATAGATTCAAACTATAGTATTTGTATATTGAGTCATATGTAATGGGTATGGTAGTCTTCTAAAAAGCGTTGTATGGTGTTTTTATTCCCCTTCCCAGAGACTAAACCAATACTGGCTTTAGATTTAAAAGAAGCTAATTCTGAAACTTTGGATGGTGTAAACCTCATGTGTACTTGCTAACTTAGGGGTTGAGAGACACTGGGCAGGGCACACCAAAGAGGGTCATGTGCTAATTTGTAGACACTTCTCTCCAGGGGAGTTTGGAAGAGGGTTTGATCTGCTGGACAGGACACTCCCCCTTTCCCTGGCTAAATTGCTCTCATTTTAGTGTTGGTATTTTGTTTACAAATGCCATCAAAAGAAAATTAAACTTTCCAAATTTAGAGCTAAAAATCTTTTGTGCCTATCAGCACCTCCACAAGGGCTTGCCTCTGTCCTGTCCTTAAATGTAAACATTGCATGTGCTTTTCTTGTTTCTCTGCAGGGGCACTTTCTAAGCCAACTCCAGGTCAGTGAAGGCTTTTTATGGCTGCAGGCTGTTGTAGTCAGCAGGATTATGAAAAACAGGCTGAACTTACTATACAGTTATGATGGAAAATATTGGAGGTAATGCAGAGCCACAGGCTTGTCAAAAACCTGGTGTGTCTAGAATCAGAAAGAAAGGTTGTTAGTGTCAGACTATCCAAAAGATCCTTCCTAGGTCCTCCCTTTGCATAGTTCGTTCCAAAATCATCTTGTCCCAAGTGAAAACTGTTCTCTCCTCAGTGTAGTAAGTGAAACTTGAATCTAGAATGTGAGGGCTGGAGGGTTTAGCTAGTTGATTTTTCGCTTGGTGATGTAAAAAGCAATAAAAAGGGCTGAGTAAATCTTCTTAACTCTGATCAGATAATTATGCAGAAATACATACATACGTACATATACTATTAGATCTTTTCCTTCTATTAAGAATTTTGTTTCTTGATTGTAGTGAAAGTGTTTAAGTAAATCAGTTAAGAGGCACAAGCATTGAGAATTAATTGTTCCTCCTGCTGAAATATTTAACAAGGACACATCATTTGAGAGCAGTTGAGTTTTCTCAGGCTCAATACCTACAGATGGTTTTATTTTACCTCATATTCACTGTGTAGGGATGATAGCCTTAATTTTGTTATTGCAGACTTCTGCAAATTCCAAATGCTTTAATTATCGTGTTGCAATCACTGGGTACAAATCTCTTGACACAGTTTTCCTTTATTCGTTATGGTTAAAAAAAAAAGTTGCCCCAAATGGCCATGAAACTTTAGTTCATTGCACTTTAATTTGAAGAATTTTCATCCAGGTTTCCTTTGTAATTTTAAGAAATATCCATGGTTTTGGTAATTGTTAAAAAGCCCTGTCAAATTAAAATAATTATATTATAAAATAATTGGCAGTCCCCTTGTCTCTGATACTATGTCTTTTCTTTATTATGGAAGCTACTGAGGCACTTTCTTTTAGCTGAAGTCACCTTTCTCAAACTGTGTTCCAAGAATAGGTGTACTGTCCTCAAAAGGGGGCTGGGCAGGCATCTGTTCACCAATAATTTAAGGAGTGTTCGTGCTTTGTCTTCTTTTGGGGAGTCCCAACAGATGTGAGAATTTCACAAGGTCTGACACTTAGTAAAAAAACCTGCCCAACATTTTTAACACATTGTTTCTCAAACTCATTTGACTAAGACTCCTTTTCCTGGTGAAATAGCTGTAATATCTTGCCAGGGGCTTGTATTTCACGGAACGTATTTGGGGAAATGCTGAGCTAAACAAGAACAAGGAAGGGAGGGGAATAAAAAGGGTTTCTCATCTTTTTCCTTCCTACTTTCGAGTTAGTTTTGTATCATCTGTGATTGAAGAAGAGGATAGAGTTTTGAAGCTGGACAGGACATTAGTGGTTAATTGAGTGGTTGCCAGACTTCGATTTATGAACTGGTGAAAAGACAGATATGCTTTCACTATCAGGGTTGCATTATAGAGGACATACTTGAATTGTGTGAGATGTTCAAAGAGGAAACAAAATCCCCATTGTTCATCAACGCAAACCATTTTAGCGTATTTATAAAATAAATGAATTTATACAAATAAGTCTATTGTTTTTATTTTTCTCTTTTCACCATCAACTAAGGGAAATTTCATCACAGGCCAATATTTGAGAGCCACCGCCCTAGCTTAACTGTTTATTTTACAAATGAAGACAACCAGAGGTAGGAGCGTTAGTAACTTTCCCCCATTGATGGCAGAACCAGGACTGGATTCAAGTCAGAAATCCATGTCCCACCCTGTTTCCTGCCTGGTGAGCACACTTCTCTACCCCAAACCTTTTGAGTTACATTGTGCAGTGCATGTGTGAATGCTACCCTTCTCGTGAATACAATGTTTCCTACAAATATCATAACCATTATCTTAATCTTCACATTTTCCCAAGAACATATCCTATATACACACATACACAAATTATTATATCTATATATCTGTCTAGTTGTCATATATAGTTGAGATATATATAGTTGGCTATTTGTAAGAAAAATTATTTGTTAAATAAGGTATCATTTGTCCCTTGTCTTATGTCTATTTGCATACTTAGCCACATTCTTTGTTATAGAAAATAAGACATTGGAAGAGTCTTTCTTACTTTTCAAAAGCTTAGAATAAAGTTAGAGACTATTACTAATGGATCTCTTCTCCTCTCTGCCACTTAATGAGTATGTGTTTTGGCAAATCATTTACCTTTGCTAAGCCTCATTTTTCTCATCTGTAAAAGGGGAATAATGATAACTATCTCATTGTGTTTTAGAATTAAATGAGATGAGCTATAATATTAATTGGGCCATAGAAAAATGGATCAATATTTAAAAATATGTACACTATAATTAGTGATCTTGTGTCCAGACTGACAGGTCTCTGGAAGGGCAATACATTTTGGCATCATATTCTTGGCAGAAAGGTGGGGCAAAGGCCTTCAGTGTTGCTCTACAGACAGCAAGGGAAGACCTCTCCTGGGCTCTCGCCTGACCATCATCAACCAGTGTTTGATTGTCAAGACCAAACATTGCTCTTCTCTATGGAAAGCTGTACCTTTGCCTCAGGATCAGCTTTCCCCGGGGGTTGGTAAGGCCTCACAGAGCTTCCTGGAGAGATCCCCCTGAACTTGTTTTTCAGGAAGAGAATTAAGCCATAACATACAGGCCCTGAGAAGAATCACCACATTGTTTTACACTTTTGAAAGCCCCTGTCCTCCAGCTACCTTTTGGAATCTTTATTCTTGGCACCCAGAACTTTTCTTCCCCGTCGCATACCAGGCTAAGATAAAAACCACAGAGAACAATACGTAGTGAAGGGAGCCAACAAAAGCTTATAGTGGGACATGAGGGGCTTGACATACCTCTCTGCAGAAACTCCTGTGTGTAGAAGATGGTAATCAGCCAGAAGGCGAAGGCTACTATTTCCAGCTAACGCTATCAGTCCTGAGGTACGTGTGAGGAAAATCACAGAGGAACATCCAAGATACAAGTGTAATGAGAGAGCCTGAAGGCGTAAGGCTCTTGGGCGTGACTTTTGGCATGTGGCAGAGCGAAGAGGCAGCTGGCTCTTTGCCTCAGCTTCTTACCTGACAGGGTGGAAATCACGGATTCCAAGGACAAAAAACAGGGGCAGATGGTAACAATAACAACTCCACAGTTATTAATAACTCTTATCAACATTTTTTGAGCTCAGATTGCCTGTGGTAATTTAGGGCTAAATATCTTTAATGTGGAAAATCTAAATTCGCAAAGCTCCCTGTTAAGCAGGTATTCTACTTTTCTTATTTTACAGAGCATAAAATTGTGTCCAGAGTGTTTAAGTGATTTGCCCAAAGTTGTACAGTCAGCAAGTGGCAAAAGACTATACCCTTAATTTCTGTGTAAAATCAGTTCCCTGCTTTATGTGAAGATATGCTAATTTATTCAGGTAACAAATTATATTCCATGTATATGCAGAGCACTGAGGCTAGGGAGACACAGCTTCGTACCTGTCTTCAAGGAGCTGACCAGTTAATGGAGGAGATAGGGATGTAAAGAAACAATTACAATAGAGTGAGATTATCCTTCAATTTGGGTGAAGCTCAAAGAGATTTAAGAACAGCCAAAAGGACCCAATCCAGCCTGAAAGGATCAAGAATTAGGAGAGGGTAAGTACTTAAGTAGAGCCATGGAAGGCACATATAAGTTGGGGCAAGTAGGAGGATGGCTGAGAGGTGAGGGGCCTTCCCAACAAAGGTGGCTGCATGGCCAGCCCCCGGGCAACCCCCCAGGTACCTGTGCGCAGCGGGTGTTGAAGTACTCAGAGAAGAAGCCAGGACTGGGAAGTCCACACAGGATGCAACTGTGTCTTCCCTGTCTCTATCTGCCTGACTCCCCAAGATTGATGACAAAGATGGAATAGAAGCTTGCCTTTGGAGAGGAGGACTCCTAATGTCTTGCTCTATGAACCTCCCCAGACACTAACCTGGGGTCTGGTTCTCACTCTCCATGGATACCTCCCAATCTCCCTTTGACAAAATTTCATGTGTCACTCCAATGGCCCAGTCCATTTCCCCAAAGGTAGCTGATACTTGTGAGGGGCTGGAGAGGATCTCTTTTAATCTTAGGGCAGGGATGTTGGGGGGAAAATAGTGCGGAGTGCAAAAGGAGCCTGGAGTGGGTGGGACTCTGCTTTTAATAAGTGGTATGTATTTATGTACTTTCACTGTAGAAGAGTACAAGGGAAAAAAATGGCTCCCCTGCTAAAAGGAAGCAAAAAAGTTTGAAAACCATGGGAAAATTAGTTTAGCATCTTTGACAGCTCTAAAGTTTCTTGGCAGTTTTATTGATTTGTTTGTCTATTCGAGCCATGTTTATTAAGCATCTCCTAGGTAAAACTGAATAGATCCAGCCCTTGCTATAAGAGCCACTTATATTAGGAATGTAAAAATTGATTAAATATAATTTGTTTTTATGCTGAGACTATCATGTTTAGAACTCAAGGTTTAAAAATAAAGCTCCCCTGTGTGAATGATACATTCACTGGTTTAGTTTAGTTTTGTAGAATGCTAAATCAGACTATGAGACAATGAGCAGTAAGGAATTTTAGCCTCTCTCCCTCTTTTAAGTTAATGGGGCACAGGGGAACAATTGAGAAGAGAAGAATTTGTCTATACTGAATCACAGAAAAGACAGCTAAAATGTTTTTGTAGGTTACTGTGAGTTGACAGAAAGTTTGTCTGAGACAAAAGTAAGGTGTCTAATAAAGAGAGGGTCATTCAGGAGATGTGACCCACCTTTCTATCTGGGTCACCATCCTCAAAGGTTTTCCTTTTGCTTGTTTCCTGATTGTCATTATAAAAGTAGGTATAAAAAAAAAGAATGTTGAAATATATGAACTTAAAGTGATCTAAGAATAAATACAAAATTAAAATATAAATAGGATAATCTAGAGTGAGAGGTATTAGAATAGTAAAATAAAAATGTAAAAATAAATAGTATCAGCTAAAGAAAGAACATGCTAAAGATAGAAAAACAATGGTTTCAATACATACATTCTGTTAAAATCACATTTAAAGAATATGATAACAGGGGCACCAGGGTGGCTCAGTTAGTAAAGCATCCGATTCTTGATTTCAGCTCAGGTAAGGATCTCAAGGTCCTGAGATCGAGTCCTACATCAGGCTCAGTGCTCATCAGGGAGTCTGCTTTTCATCTCTTCCTTTGTGCCTCCCCCCACTGGTGCACTCTCTCTCAAATAAATAAATATTTTTTTAAAAAACTGCTTAATAAATACAAAGATGATAACCATATTACTCTATAGCAGGCATGGTGTTTAACGCTAAGTGTTTAGATAAATTATCTCATTTTATCCTCACGTCTATTAAAGATATGTTATTATTTCTTCTATTCTACAGATGAGAAACTAAGTATAAAAAGTTTGTTAGGTATCTACTGATGCATAACAAATTACCACAAATGCATCAGCTGGAAACAAGCCAAATTTATTGTCTCACAGTTGCTGTGAGGAGACTGAGTCTGGCTTAGCTGGGGCCTCTCCTAGGGTGTCTTTCACAGGCTGAACAGAGAGTTGGCCAGGGCTAGGGCCTCACATGAAGGCTGAACAGAGAGTTGGAACTTCTTGTGGTTGTTGGTAAAATTCAGTTTCTTGAGGAACACTGGCTATTGACCAGAGGTCACGTCAGGTCTTTGCCACATGGGCCTTTCTATTATGGCTGCTTACTTTATCAAAGTGTACAAGCCCAGATGAATCTGCAGGCAAGAAGAAAATTATAATCTTATGTAGCCTAATCATGGAAGGGAAAGCCTATCACCTTTTCCATTGGTTAGAAGCAACTCATTTCCTGTCATATAAGGTGATTACACAAGAGAATGACTACCAGGAAACAGGGATTATTGGGGGTTATCTTAGAAACTACCCACCACAAAATGGTCAATGGCTGTTGGGGTCATGTAACTAGTAAGTGTTATAGTGGAACTATGAATAGAGGAAATGTAACTCCAGAGAATACAACCGTTTGAGCATTAGCACCCATCCTCTCCCCATAGAATTCAGCCTTCAGTGACAGATGCCCATTAGGCTCACTGCCAGTTTGTCTCCCTACATGGTTAGGCTCAATTCTAGGAAATTGCTGAGAATAGAGATAAATATGATAAGCACAAAGACTTAATGTAAATACTGAGGACACAATTTTCTGTATGCAAGAGTCCAGTCAATGCCTAGATTCCTCTGCTGATTTCCTCCGTGGCACATCAAATGTGGTCAGTCCCATGTAGAAAGATATGCAAAGTAAATTCTCCCCAAATAGAAGCTCTGCTTTTCATTGTAAGACTTGGATGCCACCATCTCTCAAGCAGAAAGAGAAAACGTAAGACAAGGCAAAAATTTTCTTTAACAAAATGTATAAATATTAAGAAAGTAGCCCCTATTGAGTTGATGACACAATTTCCATAAAATATGCTTCTGAAACAGCCAGTGGGTGGATTCTCCAGTAAATGAAGGAGTTGTTACAAGGTCAAATTAAATTTGTGTTTGGAGGAAGAAAGTATACTTGTATTAGTGGATGTGATGGAGACAACTGGAGGAAACGAAGGAGCTTCTTTCAGATTTTTTTTTGTTGTTAATAAAACAATTCTTCCATATGCTCTAGGAATCAAAACAAAATTTAGGTTGTGCACAGGATATATTCTTAACATGATATCTAGAACCTTGCAGAATGTTTAACACCAAAGTATGCTGTGTGTGTGTTTTACTGTAGCCCACGGTCTCTTCTTACATTGGGATTATTCCAGAGGCTCAGGAGGTACTTGGTAAGAAGGGTGAAGTTCATGGTCTCAGTCTATGTTGTTGAAGTTATGTGGACAGGAAGACTGAATCAGGGCTCACTCTGCCACTCATGTTAGCTTGGGGTCCCCACCAAGAACCTTGCACGGTGAGAATTTTAGGGTGTGCTGTAGGTTTCCCTGATCTAACAAAACCCTGACTTGTATTCCCAGTGATTTGGATAGAAATTTGGGAACCTTAAAGGTAGCCTGAGGTTTTTAGGCTCTCTTGGTATAGCAAGCTATGAAGTCCGCTAATGTTCCTCCTTGTGGGACTCTGAAAAGGAGGTAGAAGATGTGACACCTTCATAGACAGTTCATTACTGTTCTCCGGTCGCAGACTATACAACTAAAGTCAGTGCATTAGAAAACCAAACAAAGCCCACCTGCTCCAAGCACCTGCTGGTCAGATTAGAAATTAGTTTTAGATAAAATTGAGGTCCAGTTCAAGCTTCTCTGATGATGTAACAATTCAACGTTTTCTTTTAAAGTGAGCTTAGCTCTTGGGGCACTGGGGTGGCTCAGTCAGTTAAGCAAGTTAACCCTTGATTTCAGCTCCCATCATGATCTCAGGGTTGTGAGATCAAGCCCCATGTCCAGCTCTGCACTCAGCATGAAGTCTGCTTGAGATTCTCTCCCACTGCTGCTCTCCCTCTGCTCCTCTCCTGGCTCATGCTCTCTCTCCCTCTCTCTCAAAATAATTAAAAAAAAAAAGTAAGTTTAGCTCTGAGTACAAATACGATAACATCTATCCTGATAGTTGTAACCCTCACTGCACATTAGAGTAACTGAAAGTTGTCAAAAGTATCAGTGTTGTTGTGCTTCCCTACTCAGTTATCATTTGATTGGCCCGGGGTGGGAGAGTTTTAAAAATTCCTCAGGTGGTTCCTGGGGCACCTGGGTGGCACAGTGGTTAAGCGTCTGCCTTTGGCTCAGGGCGTGATCCCAGTATTCTGGGATCGAGCTCCACATCAGGCTCCTCCGCTGTGAGCCTGCTTCTTCCTCTCCCAGTCCCCCTGCTTCTGTTCCCTCTCTAGCTGGCTGTCTGTCTCTATCTCTGTCAAATAAATAAATAAAACCTTAAAAAAAAATTCCTCAGGTGGTTCCAATATAAACAGAGTTGAGAACCACCAATCTATGGTTTTGAGCACGGAGTAAAATTTAAAAGTTAGAAGTAAAGCATTTTGCTATTTCAGTTTTAACATCAATTCAAAGATGATTTTTAATTTTTTGCTGCTTTGTTCTACAATTTTAAAGCCTTATTTGGAAAATTTTTGAGACTCCCTTCTCAGACTACATAGAATAAGGAAATGTTTAAAAC
The DNA here is from genome assembly GCF_002007445.2 of Ailuropoda melanoleuca. NCBI lineage: Eukaryota > Metazoa > Chordata > Mammalia > Carnivora > Ursidae > Ailuropoda > Ailuropoda melanoleuca. The sequence continues at coordinate 46,121,991 of NC_048218.1, read as the reverse complement.
TGAGATTAGCATTTGTTTTTGGCATTAGAAAATAAGTGCTAATCTCTACTTTTTAAAATCTCAGAAACTAGATCTGAGAAACTATGGTTGATTGTGTTTTTCAGGACTGGACTTAAATTTATTCATACTGTTATTCAATTAGCATTTTAAAAAAAATCAATATTAGGATTACAAAGATGAGTAAGACATTTCCTGCCTTCAAGGAGTTTGAGAAAGTTATATTAAAACTATTTGGCCACAAGGGCACCTGGGTGGCTCAGTCAGTTAAGCATCTGCCTTCAGCTCAGGTCAAGATCCTGGAGTTCTGGGATCAAGTTCCGCATCGGGCTCCCTGCTCAGCAAAGAGCTGCTCTTCTCTCTGCCCCTCACCCTGCTCATGCTCTCCCTCTCTCTCTCAAATAAATAAATACAATCTTTAAAAAAAAAAAACTATTTGGCCACAGAAAAGTATATTTTTTTCTTTTAGATGAAACTGTTTGTGTCTTAATTCTTTATCCTTATTTAGCAAAAATTTGTAAGAGTATGCTATTCCATTATACATATATGAAAAAATGAATTAATGTAATATATTAAGAAAAACAAAGAAAGCACTCCATGATCCTAGTTAATGTAAAATACAGGAGTTAAGCAAATGTACAGTGAATTTCCCTACTAGAAGGTCCAAGTTATATGAATCACCTTTGGAAATTGTTCCTTTAATTGTGCACGTTTACCGAATACATTCCAACTTATCTTCTGTTTTATGTTAAGGATAATTTGTGGGCACCTGGGTTGGTTTATAATATTTGAAATGTATTCTACTGAGTTTCTAATAAAACCAAAGGTCTCTCCTCTCTGAGTGGAGAATAAACCCTTGCTAACAAAGCTCGGGTATTTTGCTTCTGACAAGATCCCAAATAGAGTTGCAGATTTCCTTTCTCCTTAAATGCCATTCTTTGATTCTTCCATTCTGTTAACTGATAAGAAAACATTCCGGTTTTCCAAGGCCCTGCGGAGAGTCCGCGGTGCACACGTGTGCCTGCGAGCCCTAGCAGGCCTTCCTCTCCGGAGAGCAGCAGATTCTGTCGTTGAAGGAGGAGTTTGGGGCAGCTGCCAATGTCATGGGGGCAGAGAACTCTGGAATTCAGTCCTGTCACAGATATGCCAGCAGGGGATACGGGACAGAATTTTCTTTTCCTTTCACTTTCCCAGACGGAGTGAAAAGCTCTCTAAGTGGTAAGGGTAGGACAAGGTATCAGATGATCTGAAGGACAGCCCCTCCTTCCCTCTGCAGGCTCATCCTCTTCAAACACCCCAATGATCCTGTTGTCACAGAAGAATTCCCTAATTACTCATATTTTTACCAGAATTAGAAGGAAAATGATGCTGGCCATGTTCTTCCATGGAGGTTTAATCTGGAGTTTCATCGTGAATTGGTGAATTGAAATGGAAAATACTGGAAAATAGCAACAGGGGCTAGTGGGCGAGGTGCAGGAGTAAATGCGAGTCTGGGCAAGTGACCTGACCTCGCTGAAATCAGAGCTGCTTCCCTGAGAAAAGGGTATAATAAAAACAACAGTTCTCTTTCTAGCTTCCACTAATAAATAATAGTATGGTGACTTTAAGTGGTTGGTTTTTGTTTTGTTTTATTTATTTTTAATATTTATTTATTTATTTATTTATTTATTGGTGGTAACTTTCTTAACCTAAGTAAGAGAGGATGTGAAGGGACACCTGGGCGGCTCAGTCTGTTAAGCGTCGCCTTTGGCTCTGGTCATGATCTGAGGGTCCTGGGATGAAGTCCTGTATGGGGCTCCCCGCCTGCCTGCTGCTCACCCCGGTCCTGCTCACCCCGCCGTGCTCTCTCACACTATCTCTCTCTCAAAAAAAAAAAAAAAAAGGAGGGAGAGAAAGGAGGTGTGAAGACCAGATGCGTTTTTGAAAATCCTCTCCCTGACAAGGCGGCTAGAGGAAGACGGCCGGGAGGCTCTGGTCCCCTGGACCCTTCCTGAAAGGACGTGGAGCTACCAGAGTGCTCCGCGGCTGGTTGGCAGAGCTGCCTGAACCGGGGCCCGTCGTGGGTCAGCCGCACAGTGACTCGGGGCCTGAGGAGAAGACCCACGGATTCTTGAAGCATATGGATGTTTTAAGCAAAATTCTTGCCATCAGCATCCTGCTCCTGTTCCTTTGTCCAGTGCTCTGCAGGGGTTTGGAGGGCCCTGCTCACAGCAGATTTACCTTTTATCCTGAAAGATTTGGGAGCACAGGTTGTGGTCGTTGGTCAGTTTTATCCCCACATATCCGTGGGATGCGGTTCTGCGTGACTTGAACGTCCCCTGGCTGCGTGTGACGCTCTGTCTAGCCGACTCTCAGGGACTGCGCTGGTCGGATGAGCCACCCAATGGGACTTTTCCCCTGCCCTCTCTTTTTGTTGCTTCCATCCCCAGCCTGTTCTGCAGGCCACTTGGGCCCTCATTTTCACCTCACAGCTGACTCTTTATCTGTTCAGATATAGCAGGAATCATTCCTTTGGAAAACAATGCACACTTCATAATTTTTTCGAGGGAATAGTGAGTGTTTCTGTGTCATGCTAAATGTCCCACTTGACTGAAAATATGGCTTCCCACTCCTTCATCCTGGCATCAGCAAGCTTCTTGCAAAAAGCACAAATTTACATTCATCTGATAAGCTCTGTGCCTATCAGATTGGACAAACCATAACTGTATATTAACACCACAGTTCGTTCTTAAATGTTTTTGAAGATGGCCTAAGTTATTACATCTCTTGAATTATGGCAACAACATATGCAAGATAAAAGCCAGATACCACAGTGATATTTTGTAAGCTCACTTTTCTATTTATTCCTTGATTTTTGTTCCATTGTAGTTGTTGGGGTTTGATGTTTTGAAGAACTTGCTGAGAACTTTGCAGTTTTCCAGGGGCTCATTGAATTAGATCTTAAGCTCAAACGCCATGTTTCTCTTCATTTCACAGGTAGCCAACATTTCCTTGAAACCGAGTTTCTGTATCAAATGTCCCCATAAAATGTGATCTTCAAATTGGCAAGTGGATCACAGTTGCAGGCATTTAATACCATTTCAATGTGCCAGTCTCCCTCTTTGATCTCTTTCTCCGGCTCCCCCTTTGCTTTGCTATACTCAACAGATGCCTTCCAAATCTTTCTCTCTTTCCAGCCTCCTCTTTTCTGCTTTCATGTCTTTTTCAAGTTCTAACCCTTTTGCTGGAAGAACTCCAGTATCTCTGCCACAGAAACTTTATATATTCTATTGGCTTCTAGACCTTTTCAACAATGACTTACAGTAATAATGACTAGTGAAAAAAATAGGTTTCCAGATCCAGGTATGGGTGCTTACACACGTGTGTGCCATGCTGCATTATTGCTCTGGTTCTCCTTGAGATGCTAACCAAAAACCAATAAATATGAAATAGATGAAAGAGCTAGAAATGGGTTAAAGTTGGTGTGGTGCACCACTGATTTTTGACTGATGAACATACTGGTATTATGTGGTTTAGGGTTTTGCTCTTATATGGAACAATCTAGTTAAAAAATCTTTATAAACAGTCTTTCACTGGAGCAAGTGATTATTTTTATTATCCTGTTTTGGAAAACAGTAACTCAAATTTTAAATATTGATACTACAACTCAATCTCCAGAAAGACTAATTGAAAATATCCTTAAGTCACTTAAGGAAGTAACAATACTTCACACTCCTTGTTAGTCAAAATTCCTTCTCCACATACTCTTGGCAAGAAATCTCACTTTCACAATTTTTCACCAATGTGTCATGCTTTTTCAAATACTTTCAGGTGCCTTTCTCAGCTCTTTACAAAGAACACAATTTAATTTTATAATCCCCTAAATTTGTCAGCTGAATTGCATTATATAACACTTGTTCTTAATTGGCCATTTATTCCAAGCATCTGTTTTCACTTATGTCCGAAAATTAAGACAACAAGTATTTACTGTAGTGTTTTCCAAAGTCATCATAACCCATGCTCACATGTCATCTGTAAGGTTTTTGTGGTATCCCAGAAACATCCATTTCAAGCATTCCTTTTCATGGCCAGAGGTTCATAGGCCACAAAGGGACCGCAGGCATTAACACTAAATAAACTTCCTGTAAATTATATTATCAAATAATTTAAAAGGCATTAAAGGATAAGCATTAGCGGTGTCAAGATCTTTTTAGGGATATTTCTTTCTAGGCACTTTTCTTATTTTGTTTCTTTTTTTTCTTTCTCTTTCTTTCTTTCTTTTTCTCTCTCTTTCTCTCTCTCTTTTTTCTTTCTTTCTTTCTTTTTCTCTCTCTCTCTTCTTTCTTTCTTTCTTTCTTTTTCTTTCTTTCTTTGTTTCTTTCTTTGTTTCTTTGTTTCTTTCTTTCCTTCCTTCCTTCTTCCTTCCTTCCTTCCTTTTTTCTTTCTTTCTTTCTTTCTTTCTTTCTTTCTTTCTTTCTTTCTCTTTCTTTCTTTCTTCTTTCTTTCTTTCTTTCTTTCTTTCTTTCTTTCTTTCTTTCTTTCTTTCTTTCTTTCTTTTTCTCTTTCTTTCTTTTCTTCGAACAGTTACCTCTGTTTATCTGCTTTGAAACTAAAGTCTCTCTCCCACCTACTCTTCTTCCTTTATGGTACTTGCGTCCTACATCCATCCACAAGCTTTGGTTGTGGAAGATGGGAAAGGAAAATAAACCTATGAATTTTGTTTTATTGAGCCACAGCTGTTTAACAAACCTAGAGATAATAAGTCTCAGACTATATTGAGGAGCAAGGAATCACTAAGAGCAGTGGTCTTCAAGCTTGAGAAAGTAGCAGAATCATCAAGAGGGCTTATTAAACCTCAGAGAGCTGGACACCATCCCCAGAGTTTCTGACTCAGTAGATCAGAGATGAGGTGGCCCAGAGAATCTGCATTTCTCACAAGTTTCCAGGTGCTGCTGGTGCTGCTGGCCCTGGGACCACAGTTTTGCAAACCACTGACTTAGTGAATCTGTTAAGTATGCAGAGCCCTACCTTCCCCTTTGCCCCCCTTCCATGCCTCCTACCCCTTGCTACACTCATATCGGATCTGCGTGTTTGGCAGCTATCACTGCTGATTCTGGTGAGATTAATTGTGTATAGAGAAATAATACTGATCTTTTTATATAATCACCACCAAGTACTGAGACACTAATTCAAAGAAAGTGGTTAAGAGGAGCCTATCTACCTTATTATAGCTCTATAAACTTGGAGAACCCATAGTTTCCATTGTTCAGTATAGGATACATGTCTGCAGAAAAAAAATTAAGCTTGAGACGGTAAGTTCACCACTAGTTCTTGTGATGAATTTCTGTCTGCCTTTATACCTAGAAACTACCTTTTTCCATACCTGGCTGGTGCTCTGAGCAGCATTCACCATTAATGTAACCTTGTTTGGTAGTGAGTAATGTTTAAAACTGGGGCTGCAAGGTTTTTGGTGACATGAGATATTAGTGAGAGTCATTCCCTTGTGTATATATATGTTAAAGTTGATACTTAATATTAGCCTGATGCATCTGTTAAGTGTAACCCAAACTCAAGAAATCCTACTATAGTATAAACAGTTTACTTTACCAGGTCAATCAAGAAAAATAACAATTGTGAAATCGAGGATGAATTTGCTCCTTTGCATAAAAGTTCTTTGTTATTTTTACTTACATAGACTGTTAGCTAGTCCCTCGACAAATACTGGACATAAACCTATTAATGAGCATTAGCTATGACATTTTTATTGGTGGCCAGCTGAAAACACTGTGTAGGTTAGAATTTCTTGTCTTAGCTCTGCGAGTCCATAAAGCTCTTGAAGTTGTATGTAAAGTAGTGTACTTGTATGTACATTTTGGAGGGTATTACCTCTGAGGTATTGAGATTCTCAAAGATGTGCAGAAGCCAATAAAAGTTAAGAGCCATATGTCTAAATAGATGCCTTTTACTAAGTTAGAATTAGGATGTATCAAGTAAGTGGCTAGAAGGATTACCACTATGTGCATAGAACCCGAAGAAAGGGCTTTGAGATGGTTCATGAAAATCTCAAACCACAACTAAGATGTGAGCAGTTTGTTTCATGTTGTTGGTTTTGTTGTGGTGCAAAAAATTTAAATGTGGAAGTATATATAGTATTCAAATGACCCTCAATGGTCCTCCTTGCCTGGTATTCAGCCTTTGCAGAGTCCCCTTGCACACTGAAGCATGGCTGGTTGTGTTCCATTAGCATACAGAGGAAGTGAAATGAAGACATGTGACTTCTGAGGCTAGGTAATAAAAGACATTGCAATTCATACCTTGCTCTTGATCTTGGATCACTCAATCTGGAGAAGTCTTGTGGAGAGGTCCGCATGGTGAGAAACTGAGACTTCTTCCTCCTCTAAGCCAGCACTAACTTGCTAGCCATATGAATGCACTATTTTCAAAGTGCATCCTTCAACCCCAGTCAAGCCTTCAGATGACTGCAGTTCTGATCAATATCTTGATTGCATCTCATAGAGATTCTGAATTGTAACTACCTTAGCCAATCTGTTCCCAAGTTCCTTCTTGATCCATAGCAACTGTGTGGATAATAAATGCTTATTGTTGCTTAAGTCTCTAAGCTTTGGGTTAATTTATAATGTAACAACAGATAATTAATACAGAGGGTGCTTTTTTACTGTAATTTAAAGGATGATTTCAGTGGAGTCAAAATAGAATAAAAAATACAGATAATTTTATTTATTGGCATATAGCTTTGATAGGCAAAAGATAAGTGGAAATAAATTCTGGAGGATAATTTTTGGATCCATGACAAAAACCTGAGCATAAATGTTGACCAAAGAGTGAGTGGAAACAATACATTAACAAATATACTTCTAAAGTAATCACAGAAAATGTTTGATAGTTTAGAGCAGTTTAAAGACCATGTCTTCTGAGGACTTAATCAATGGCCTTGACTTTCATTCCAGAGGCCATTTCAGGACTGGCCCAAGGCCAAGGGTGAGTCTGTATTGGACATGCTATCATTTAGGAAAGTTGACCTGTGCCCAAGAGAGCTTAAAGAGAACCAGATCAAGATCCACCCTGTAGCTGACTGACATCCCTGAATTCCCCTGAGGAACAAATGGGCCTCCTGGGACAAACTTGGATCAGGCCAGGCTCTTATCTCATTAGGCTTTGGCCTTGGCTTTGACCTCATGCTAAAGTTTATGCCATAGCATTCTTCATTAATTATATCTCCGAGGTAGGCATTTGTGAAATTTCTTGTCTCTTATAGAAAAACATTTTATAAGCACCTGACTAATGTTAGGAGGAATAAAGATATAAAGAGAATAATGGTTACCGTTCCTGTGGAGTTTATATCCTAGCAAAAGAAATAGATGAACTAAACAGGACACTACCATGTAATAAATATTCTAGCTATATCTTACCTCTAGTGTGCTACATTAATGAATGTGATTAGTGCTTTAAGCTGAACTCATTTGCTCCCTTCAAAAATACCATTGTTTATAAAATGATTATGAAGAAAAATCAGACACTTATCATCAGTTGCTAAGAGCTTATTAACGAAGAAAGTAACAAAACATAAAACTGGGTAAGCACTTTCCATCCACTCGGCCTATTCCTTGGCCAGTCAATATCTAGGTTTCTTGGATGATACAGGTCACAAGGGATAAGGAGTCCTCCTGCTTAGATCCTCTTTCCTAGACCAAATTCCAGTCTAGATCCCAAGTCTCTTTTACTAATGTGCATCATCATTCAAAGAATCACAAGGCTCCATGTGGTCTCTTGCTTTCATGCAGGTTCAAGGTACCATGGACTTGACCTTCCCTGAGCGTCTTATCACAGTTGCCAAGGAAGGGCTGTTTTAGCAGTAAAAACAGCTCATATCCTACCACTCCTTTATCCACAGTTGATGAAGACACCTAATTAAGCAAAACATTCAGGCTTTTGAAGCAGGCTCTACTTGTGAGGGATGCTGTGGCAAAGAAAAAAGTCAGGGAAGGCCAAGAAATTGAGTCAAATCTGAAACCATCCTCCAAATAGGCAGCATGCCACTAGAAGAGCCACAACTGTGACTAGAGATCAACTGTTTTAGAATCCTTATCCCAGTCTGTCCTTGGAAATGAAGGACCCTTCATCCTCCAAGGCAGCAGTGGTGCTCAGTCCTAAGTGACTTTGCTCCTTGGACTTATGTATTGTCTTTAGGTTCTGTTTGTCATCTTGCTTTACTGTTTTATTACAGTATAACAAAAAAGGGGATTAACTTCCAATGATTAAAGGCTTTTATCTCATTCAAATGTAAATATTTTTTCTTTCTCAGTATCTTTCTCTTTTTCTAAGATAACGTGATTATAACCATATTCTTTAAGAAATTCTCTATACTGTTGACTAATTAAGTAATCTTCAGGTAACTATATTAAAAGTAACTAACTTCTTATCAAAGCAAAGAAATAGTTTGCCTAGACTGTCTGCAAACAACTTGCCTATTGTATCTTAGAGAAAGAGAATCTCAAATAGCATCTTGGGCAGGTTTTCAGGGTCCTGGGATTGAGCCCCGTGTTGGGCTCTGCACTCTGTGCAGAGTCTGCTTGGGATTCTCTCTCTCCCTCTCCCTCCCCCTGCTCACACACACTCGCTTTCTCTCTCTCTCAAATAAGTAAATAAATAAAATCTTTTTTTAAAAAAGAAAATATTCTTTTGTAGTTACAGCTTAATCTAGAGGATAGGCAACTTTCCTCTTTCCTTCAAAATTTAAACACACTATGAAAGATGTCTCTATTTCCTATTTGTCTACCCTTGTTTCATCCAGTCTGATAAACTTTGGTATTTTGTCAACTTCAGTCAAGATATAAAACATTTTTATCACCCCAGAAAATTCCATCGTGCTCCTTCATAGTCAGTCTCTTCTCCCTACTCCCAGCTTCTGACAACCACTGATCTGATTCTGTCTTTACAGTTTTGCCCTTTCAGAATGTCTTATAAGAGAAGCATATATTATGTAGACTTTTTGTCTGGATTTTTTCACTTAGCACAGTGCTTTCGTGATACATCCACATTGCTGAGGTGTTAGTAGTTCTTTTTATTGGTTGAGTAGGATTCCATTATATGGCTGTACCATTCTTTGTTTACTCACCGATTGATGGGCTTCTGGGTTGTTTCTAGTTTGGGGCAATTATGAATAAAACAGCTATAAACATTTGGTTACAGTCTTTGTGTGAACATATACTTTCATTTCTCTTGGGTAAATATCTAGGAGTAGGATTGCTTTGTCAGATATTAAGTATATGTTTAACTTTATGAGAAATGCCAAACTGTTTTCAATGTAGCTATACACTTTTCATAGCAAACTATGAAGATTTCAGTTGTTCCATATCCTTGCTATAGCTTGGTATTGCCACTTTTTTTCTTCTTTAATTTTAGCTGTTCTAATAGGAAAGAGGCAGATAAGTTTTGAATTTTTACCTCTGCTCCTTAGAGACTTATTCATACTGTTAGGCATTTTTCTTGAAAAAAAAATGAGATCAGTTTTCTTAGAAACCACCATTTTTTCTAAAAGATAATAGGTAAATAAATTTGCTGAATCCGCAGATTTCTTATTAGATAAGGTAAAATATGGGAATTGGCTATATTTGCCTGGCACAGAGGAAACATTCAATGACGTCTAATCTTATCTCCTTCCCTCCCTGTATCTTCTCTTCATGAATCATCATAACTCAAGCATTAAAATTACACCACTTAAGTTGAACTGTCATGTAGTCTTTGCCCCTTTCAGCTTCAAAATTCAATTTCAGCTGTTTTCATATTTTATTTAAAGACTGTATGTATTTATTCATTTGTGAGAAGAGAGAGAGGCAGAGGGGGAGGGAAAAAGAGGGGGAAAAAATTTCAAGTAGACTCTGCACTGAGCATAGAGCCCAACACAGGGTTTGATCTCATGACGCTGAGATCATGACTTGAGCAGAAGCAAGAGTCAGATGCTTAACCAACTGAGCCATTCAGGCACCCCTTTCATATTTTAAAAGACACACTTTGAAAGAGAGTGCTCTGGACAAGAGAGTGCTGAGCAAATCTGGGCATCCCATGTAATGTGTAAAGGAAAGCCTTCTCTATATCTATAACTAAGGTGTGATTGGAGAAAGGGGATATTAGGCAGAAAAATGATCATTGGACTTGGAAATAAACCACCTCAATTTTAGTCTTTACCCTGCTTCTAACTGGATGGGTGACATTGAATGAAATCATTTAGTCTGTCTGGATCTTATTTTTCTCACTATAAACTATGGACCATAATACAGTTGATTCTCATTACTCACAGTAGTTATGTTCTATGAAGTTGCTACAAACACTTTATTAGCAAACATTGAGCTATTCCTTCTAGGGGAAATGCAAGGTTAGGTTCCTGAGAGTCTCTGATCACAGTTTTGTCAGCCAATCAATATATAACCTTGTTTTTCATACGCTTCTATTTAAAGACAGCTAATTTAATATATGTTGTTGATTCATTAGCATTGAACTCAAGCCAATGGCACTGTAGCTCATGCCCACACAGAACTTATCTGATACACATATTTTATATTCTGTAAGGCCACAGGACAGCCCTTCAACACTATACCTGGAGGCCATTTTAAACAGTGAAATCAATAAAAAGCACAAACATGGAAAAAACATAACACTAAACAGACAGCGTAAAGGATGCTTGTTTATGGTCTGACAGTGGAAACAAGGAGGCAGACTGCTGCCCTGTTCAGCCTCAGCTGGAAATATGCACATCGGGTAACTAAAAATTTTTACTGCTCTATGCATGTCCACAAATGACCACAAAAGTGCTGTAGGTATTTATTTTGGGGTTACAAATAAATTTAGTGAGTAGGGAAAATTCACAGAGTGTGCTAATAATAAAGGCTGATTGACTATATTCTCTACTCCTATTCCACAGGGTGGATCATGTATATTGTTTCAGTGAATGGTCATGGTGATGCTGTTACTATGGTTGAGCATGAGTGTTTTCTCCAGTCAAGGCCTAAGAAATCTAGTATTTATAAGGAAAAAGAGGAAGTCTTAATACCTAAGTATCTCACTGGGCCTCAAACACCATAAACAGATTAGGAAACCATAGCACCTAATGGAACTTAAAAATATGCATTAAGATAACATAGTGCTGAAGAGCCTTGACTGGCTAGAAGAATAACTCCATTGTTTGATATCTTGAAGGTGGGTGAGGGCTTGTTGGAACCTGATGGCTTTTGTGCACATTTGCAGCTGCCTTGTAGGATCCTTTTAAAACTATGTGGTCATCCGTCATTTGTCTTCTTGGCCCAGAGAGTAGTTTTCACATCTCAAAGGTGTTTTATATGTATTTGCAGTTCATTTGTGGATTCCCTTCAGTACAGATAGATTTTTTTCACACAAAAAATTGATTTTGCTTACTTTAATTTCTATGGTATAAGTTTCATTTTCTAAAATATAATACAGATGTTGTTTTAATGGCAGTGCTGGCTCTATTAAATCAAGGAAACTCTAACTACATGGATGCATTGAGCTATTGAGGTGAAATTACCGGCTTGCAGAAATGTGTTTGTGGGAATCTGGTGCTTAAGGGAATGACATTCCATTCCCAGTTGCCCTCCTTTCTACCTCTTTTTTGGAAGGCACACCCTTCTCAGCCCACATTTCTATGATTCCTTCGCTGACAAAGTGCTAGCTGATTTGATTGGCAAGAACCCCCACACCTCTTTTCTGTTTTAATTTCCATTTTAAAAATCTATTTTTAATGACCTTGTTCTTGATCCACTCATTTTTAAAAAAAAACCTGTGGTTTTGTCAGGAAGAAGACAGACAAACACATTGATAAGCAGATGAATGAAATTCAACTTCCATTAACATCTGTTAAACTTCTACTATATATCAAGCTCTGTACTTGTCAGTTATTTCCATTTTTATTGTGTGTTAAAATCCTATGTAAAGCAGTTTTAAAAACTGGGTTAGGGAATCCAGAATGGGTGGTAGGCATCAACATGCCTCTGGGACCCACCCACATTCTTGTGTTCTCCTCTTTGGAACTCGATACCTAAAGACTTCTATTGCCCCACTCCAGACTTGCCTTCTCTTTGCAATGCTTTCAGCTCCAGACTATCCCATCTGTAAAAATTTCTCTAGTCACTGCCCCTTACTGCTAGCCTACTCTTTGAAAATACTCTCATATTCTCATTCATAATAAGGTCTTAATGGCTGGTAACAGCTAAATGTCTTAGTTCTCTGAAACATTTGGCTTTTATTTAAAGATGCTTGTGTGAATGAAGCTTTAATGCAAGAGAATCTGTCTTTTCTAATGGGAAGATTTCCACCAAGAATTTGAGGGGAAGAATTTGTTAAAGCATGAGAGCCCTCCTTATGTCTCTCAAATCGTGTTAGATAAGCGGCAACCTATTCTGTTCACATGTTCAATGTGCCCTGGAAAAGGTACCAAGTAATACCTTCACTGTAGAAAGTCTTGACTGTAGGACAATGTTTGCAGGGGACTTGCCAGGCATGTTGGGAGAAGGCTGTATATTTAACCCACAAAATGGTATCAGCAACCACCAAAATTTCTTGAAGCAGTTATAATTACCAAAAAAGCAGATTTAAGGTCTCTTTGTTTGATGAACTCCTTGGAGTAACTCACTTTTAAAATTAGGATTCAAAAGGAAAACTCTTGGCATGGAGCATGTGACATGAGCACCTGTGATGGGCCACCTCCCAGTCGTTTTGTTTGGGTCCGGAAATGGAGAATTACTTACTAACAGGAAGGACTTAACAGCCCTCCCAATCTCCTTTGCCCACTTGTATTCGTCCACCTCCCCTATTCCCTACAGAGGGAGAGCAATGCTACAGGTACAGAAAAAAGATTTCAGCACAAACTCCTGAAAGGCACTGCTCTAGGAGGGCAGGATAACAAGCTTAGAGCTCAGGAGCCCTCAGCCCTGAGGAGAGGGAGGCAAGAGGGGCCATGTAGGAGCACCTGGAAGGCACAGATGAGTGAGGTCTAGTCACGTGAAAGTCTGGGCACTCTCTCTAAGTGAGTGAGAACAAGTAAATTTAATAAAAGTTGCTGGACTCCAAGTTCTTAGGTTCTTCTAAACATTTGAGAGAGGCAATGTTAAGACCCGAAATCCCAGTCTGGGTCCATATATCTCTAAATGTGACTCTACTCTGCAAGTGGATGCCTGAGTCAGGCTTCTTGTGTTTGGTCATATTTTTTGGTGGGTTCACTTTGGAAGGAACTATAACTACTTCCCCACATGTCCAACTGGACATGTCACTTTTGACAGAAGCAAAGACCAACACATGTCAAAGCCAAATTGATGCTTCTGATTTTTGCCACTGAGCATTGTTTTGGAATAAGAAGCCCAATTTCTGCTTCAAATCAGTAAGAATTCATTCAACAGATACTTATTAATTGCCTTCTATAGCCTAAGCACTATCGGAGAATGGGTACGATTAAGAGTGCCCTTCGCATTTTTTATGACATAGACTTAAACAGCTACAGAAGCTGTTGGCCATCCAGGTGTGTGGCCATAAGGGAATTCAGCGACTTGGGAGAAATTGACAAGGTTTGGCTGGATCTGTACTGGGAGCACCCATGCGAGAACTCTATTGAAAGAAATGCAGTAACTCTTTATGTAATATGAAGCTTGTAAGTAAAGACCAATTAATCATTTAATTTCAAGAATATTTGTAATACAGCTTTTTGTTTGAGGCTAACTTTGCATGAGCAGGGGGAAAAAGTATATATTTTTTTAAAAAAGATGTATTTTTTAAAAAAATCTTTAAAAAATATTTCCTTTGCTGAGATTATTGGGGATTTCCTCTGACTTTTGGCAAATGGTTTACAAAAATGAGTTAACACCCTCAAATGTAGACACTTCCTACTCCACCCTGAGTCTATTCTGGCAAAACCCATTCTTCTTTTTCAAAAAAGCATTTTTTCCCCCTTCTTGACAACATAGATCTGCTTTTCTGTCTGTTTTAAGCTATGCCTTGAGATGTGAAGATCCAAGAGTTTCTCCGCCTTTCTTTTCAAATGCACATTCTTGGGACAAGTTGCTGTTCTGAGTACAGCTTTTATTATATATTTTGATTGCTGGAGAATTTTTTTTTTAAGTTTATAGTAAAATCCAGAGTCAAGGATCTGCTGCTGGCCATGCTTATTGAGTGCACCCATCTTTTTCGTACTTGGCTTTTGTTCTCTGTGCACGGGGCAGCATGGGGGGTCTGCCAAGGGGCTGATTGGCAGTCGGGAATGTTCCAGTTCTGGCAGAGCGACTTGTTAGCTCTAGAGCCCTACATTAGTCACCTAGCCTCACTTGGCCTCAGTTATCTCAGTTTTTAAATGAAGAATATGTTCTACAATCTCAAAACTCCTTTCTATCTCTAAAATTCAGGGTGATGCACTCTATAAGTAAGATTGGGAATTGCCTCTGTGGCTCATTGCGGCTGCATGTGTGGGCGGCTTGGCTCTCACTCTGGTCTGTGACTTTCTGGCTTCGTGGTTTGCATCATTAAGGCTAAGTCTGTCTCTCCCCACCCTTTGTGTCAACCACTGGATCTGCGTAACATGAGGCACGAGTGACTCTGCTAGTGAACTGAGAATAAATAGATTACTCCTGTGAGTTTTAAAAAGCTCAGCAAATCCCAAAGGGAATTATGCATGAAGCCCATGTCTGCAGGAAAAACTCACAAAGGATAATCTATATTTCTTTCAGAGCAGCAAATTTGTGATTCTGAAATGGATCATTCGGGATTTTTTTTTCTGTTGTAAATGGGCTTCTGTGATTCAAAGCTGTCTATTTTACAAATAGAATAATAGGCTGGATCTATCATATGAAGAATCTGGGTCAGGTATGGCCAGATTGTTCTATTAGAACTCTCTGAGCTCACTCATGTTACTCTTTGCCCATATCCTCCACCACAACATAGCCCTATTTTGATACTAGCCCCAGACATCTGATACTTAGCCCCTTTCCAATCTCATTCATTTTAATAGATTTCAAAAAGTTATATGGCTACTAACCTGGATAACTACAGTTTTTTTCATGTGTATGAATGTACATATTTATGAATACTAGGTTAAACTGAAAAGTATTAGCTAATTGCAGATTAAAATTTTACCTTATTAAATGTCATTGAGACATTTGTATTTCTAGACTAATATAAATAAAATTTAAATGTCAACCTAGTTGTAATCATTTTACTTTATTGAACTGTTTTTGCAATGATTGAAATCAGAAAATTGCATAAAGACTTGAATACATCAGCATAAAATTAGAATTGATTACTTTTATTGTATATTCACAGGATAAATTGTCCTTTGTCATATTGGTGCTGCAAGAGGTGAGGAAGCCCAATATATCTGAGGCAGCATTAATCTCAAATAATATTTGGTTTAACAAAATTCCAATGCAACAATGATTTAATCTGTCCTTTGGAATTGATCGGGATCAAATAGGATTTGCCCCTACTGGTCATAGAGTTCAGAGCCCAAAACCCAGAAGGTATACAGTTCAAGCCCTTCCTTTCACAGATGAGAAAATTGGGGTGTAAGAACATGGTTCCTAGGTTTAACTGTGATAACACTGCTAGTCAAGAACAGAACTAGGTCTGCTGAAGTAACTTTCCTGTACCCGAAAAATCTTTAGTATTGTTAAAAACAAACAAATCTTACAAATTCTAGAGCTTTACAATTCACTGCATGTGCAACAACATTTGAGTTCCTTTTGCTCGTCATGGTGGGGGTGGAGGGACAAAGACATAGCATATGGTTTTACAGGAAGGTAATCATGAATACAAAGTCATGAAACCTGATGTCTAAAATAATAGTTTATGTCTTGAAAGAAGAACAGCATTCTCAGACCAATCTATTCTATGTGTGATGGTTTAAGAGAGGTTATTAGAGTCTTTCCCTTCATAAAATTCCTACAGCTTAATCTGTATTGTAGTTTCATACATTTAACTAAAGAACTGTATTAATAAATTACCAACTTTTTATTTGTAATCCAACATTGTGATCATGAAATATCTGCCTACATTTTTGTTGTTATTTAATTATTTCACTTTAGAGCAGGGATCAGCAAACTTTTCAGGGAAGGACCAGATAGTAAACACTTTAGGCTTTGTGAGGCATATAATATTTCTCATACTCAATTCTGCTGTTTTCACAAAAACAGGTGGCACCCTGGATTTGGTCCATCGGCCACAGTTTGCCCTTTAAAGCATGAAATTAAGAGATAATGTCGCCTTATTTGCTTCACTTCACCAGAGAGAAGTTGGCAAAAGCTACGCTGTTGGATAAAAGTCTTGCCTGGTTTTCTAGATGATGAAGTTAGAGATACTGGGTTTATTGATAGCAGATCTCTTGCTTGTACTCATAGTCCACACATGAAGTCATGATTCTCCATTTGTGATAACAGCTGCGCATGATGGAAAAAATTAGTGTTGTGAGTCCAATGTGACCACTTAAGGTTGGAGAACAGAAGCATTCTCAGGCTTATAAAGTTGATCCTGCTTTTTTTGATGTAGCTCTTTTAGGAGTAAATTAGAAGGAATACTAAGCTAGTCACAAAACTAGACTTAGTTCATGGACATTTTTTGACCCATCTTTGGCCTTGGGTGAAGTCCTCCCTTAACCTAGAGAGAGGACAGATGCATGCATTCATGCATTTCAGACACCCCTACAGTAATGGTAGCATTTACTGTTTGTAAAGATAACTTAGAACACAAAATTGAGCACATTGAGGACAGGGACTTTGTTTCCCACCTGTAGTGTTTTGGCAGAGTCACGTCACTGTTCTGGGCTTCTGCTGGCTTCACTTGTTAGATCCCTAAGGCTCTTCCATTACTAACACATCATGATTCCATTCTGCAGAGCACCCAGTATAATGCCTGGCACACAGAAATTACTCAATAGACTTTTATTTTTATTTTTATTTTTTTTTTTACAAATAACATAGAAACTCGGTTTTAAACTCAAAGAATGGCTTTATCATTGTTCTGGTGATAAATTGAATACTCTCTCTGCTCTTTTGCCTTATTTCATTTAGAATAAAGGCTTTCCATGTTTTCATGTCATTACTGTTGCAACGCTCCTAGAATGTACTCTTCCAGCAATAACTGGCTATTTTGAAGGATATTTGCTAAAACTGTAGAATTGTATTTCTTTCATGAACCCTGCTATTTAAATAAATTAGAGCACTTAATGGTTTGAACTGCCCAGAATTCTGTCACAATATCCATTAAGGTTTCTGAATACTCTTAGGCCTTGAAGCAGGAGAGATTAGTGGGAACTGAAATGAATGTAGGACCATGGTTCCTAGGTTTAACCATGATAACACTGCTAGTCAAGAACAGACCTAGGTCTGCTAAAGTAACTTTCCCATACCTGAGTAATCTTTAGTATTGTTTTAAAAAAAAATAGCCTTACAAATTCTAACGTTTATCTGTTTATTATAGACCCTAAGATGGATTTACTTACACTCATGATTCTGCTAGGTCAGATGTCTGAGGTTTGCCTTTATTTTCATACTGAAAAGGGGTGGTTATGTGTGGAAGAGGAGGTAGGCGTGGGAAAGAAGCTGCAAATGACCAGTGAGAAGCCTTCACCCCCAGATTATCTCTAGTCACTTCACTTACACTATTAGAACTTACACAATATAGTTTGGTTCCCCTTACTGGCACGAAAATTTACCAGGAGATAAGAAACACCTTAATTCTTTATCAGTCTTTCCACCTTAATAGACATGAGCTCTTCAGATCTCTTCAGCGTGATAGTTAACCAACCAGAGCTTTAAAAATGGGAGGCTGGCACAGCCAGTGAGTGTGGAAAGGCTGGCAGAAACCAGAGTTAGGGTAAATGTGTTGAAACTGGAGAGAGAGGGAGGCTAAAATTTTTGTCTGTAGAAGTTTTTCCCCTCTAGGACCAATTACGTGGAAGCTTGCTGCAAACTGTTATCCCTTTAAAATGATTTAAATGTCTCAAGTTCTTTCTCATTAAAAGTAAATCAACAGGAAAGAAAGAGAAGAGAAAAGAAAAAAGAAAAGAAAAGGAGAGATAGAGAAACCTCTGCCCAGGAAGCTTGGGGGATGGTATCTAGTTAATTGACATTTCTAAGTTATTGAAAGCTTCTGGTGTGCCAGTACCCAGGCCTTGGGGCTACTAAAGTGAACAAAAATAAGACAGTTGTGCTTTCATGTAGCTTATATTCTGGTTGGTAAAAAGATGTTAATTATATCATAGTATACTAAATGAGTAATACAAATAGAGATGAGTGTTCTTCATGAAGGAGAGCCCAAAACAGAGAAACCAAGTCTGGACTGGGTTGTCAGGGAAGGTTCCATAAGGAAGAAACTCTTAAGCCAAGTCTGAGGGATGGGTAAGAGTTATCCAGGTAAGGAGAGAAGTGAAGCTCAGAACTCAGGAGAGGGTCTGGCTCTGAGCAGGTAGTTGGAGGAAATAAAAATGCTGTGGATGGAGCAAGTAAGTTGGAGGAAATAAAAGCCAGCCAGTGTGATGGGAGTGCAGCTAGCAAGTGGAGAGTGCTGACAGATGAGGCTGGAGAGAGAGAGGCACAAAGGCTAAATCACGCATTGGGTGGACAGCTACTTTACAATTGGTCATCATCTCAAGAGCAATGGAAACTTTGAAGTGTTCCATGCACGAGTGATATAAGCAGAATTATGTTTTAAGAAGACATCTCTGGAGTGTGGAGTCTGTTTTAGTAGCTGAAATAGGAGATGGTAGTAGTTTGGATATATGTGGTACTTTAGTTATGATGAATAAAAAAGAATGACTTTGTGAGAAGGTGAAAATATACAGATTTGATAAACAGGTATTTGGAGAGAAAAGAAAGCATCAAAAATGATTCCCAGGTTTCTAACCTATACCTAGAGTAAACACAAAAAAATGTAATGATTGAGAATGTGTACCATCACCCTGCCTATGTTCAAATCTCAAGTCTGCCGCTTACTAATGGTGTGATCTTAAGATGACTCTCAACTACTCTTTCTCATCTTTGAGCTGGAGATAATATAGTAGCCACATCACAGAGTTGTCATGAGGGTTAAATGAGTTAGTACATTTAAACAACATCTGATCAACAAAACTACTTTAAAGGGTGATGGGCATTCCTTGGGAAGAGAAATACTAGAAAAGGGTTTGTTATAGGGCTAAAGAATCTGAGTTCAGTCTTAGGCATGTTAAGTCTGAGGTGCCTTTGAAACTTCTTGGTGAACAGTATTGAGTAGGGGTTTCATATAAAGCTGGAATTCAGTGACAAGGTCTGGACTACAGTCATAATTCAGGAGTCACCAGTGTGTAAGTGACAGTTGAAGTCAGAATTAAACAAAATCACCATGAAAAGTCTTCAGAATGAGCTTCAAGGGCCTCTGATATTTAATGACCTGGGGAGGAGTCTGAGATTACAGACACACAAGGGAGCAATCAGAGAAGTAGGAGAATATTTGAAGGAGTGTGGTCAATAGTGTCCAATGCTGCCAAAAGGTCAAGTAAGGTGCAGAGTAAGTGTCTGTGTAATCTAGTGATCTAAAAAATGCAGTCACTGCTGACCTTGTGCAAAGCATTTTCATCTACGTAATTGACACAGAAGCTACATTATATTGGGCTGAATGGTGAGGGAAATGGAGCAAGTCAAAACTAAGTTGAGAAGTTTGGCTGTGAAGGAGAGGGGGGGGAGCAGGAACTGAAAGAGAAAAAGAGGTCAGCTGAGGACAATGTTTTGTTGCCATTTTTTTATAAGACTTTTTAAAGAAGCAGTTCACAGCAAAACTGAGAGGAAACTACAGAGATTCCCAAGTATCCCCTGCATCTACACATGACCAGCCTCCCCTGTTATCAGCATCCCCCACCGGAGTGGTACCTCTGTTACAATTGATGAGCTTGCATTGGCACATCATAGTCACCCTAATTCCGTAGTTCACATTACAGTTCACTCTTTGTATTGTACAGGGGGTGGGTTCAGACAAGTGTATAACAACATGTATCTGTCATTATAGTATCATACAGAGCATTTTCACTGCTCCACAAATCCTCTGTGCTCTACCTACTCATCCCTCCAGCTACCCAAACTCTGGTAACCATTGAACTTTCTACTGTCTCCATAGGCGTTTTGGACTGGCTTCTTTCACTTAGTAATATGCATTTAGTTTGGCCCTATCTTTTCAGTGTTCGAGAATTCATTTCTTATTAGCATTGACTATTATTCCATTGTCTAGATAAATCATAATTATCCATTCGCCTACTTAAACACATCCTGGTCACTTCCAAGTTGGCAATTATGAATAAAGCTGCTGTAAACATCCATGTACAGGTTTTTGTATGGAAATAAGTTTTCAGCTCCTTTGGGTAAATGTCAAGGAGAGGGATTGCTGGATCAAATGATAAGAATATGATTAGTTTGTTAAGAAACTACCAAACTGTCTTTGAAGGTGGTTCTACCATTTTGCATTCCCACCAGCAATGTATGAGAGTACCTATTGTTTCACATGCTTGCCAGCATTTGGTGTCAGTGTTCTGGATTTTTGCCATTCTGATAGGTGTGTAGAGGTATTTCATTGTTGTTTTAATTTGCATTTTCCTAATAACTTACCATGCAGAGCATCTTCCACATGCTTATTTGCCACCTGTGTATCTTCTTACTGGGTTGCAAATATTTTCTCCCAGGCTGTGACTTGTTTCACTCCTTTGACATTGTCGTACGTTGTTCTTATTTTAATGAAGTATAGCTTTTCAATTCTTTCTTTGTTGGATTGTGCCTTTGGTTTTGTATCTAAAAAGTTATCACCTTACCCAATATCATCTAGGTTTTCTCCTGTGTTATCTTCTAGGAGTTTTATAGTTTTGTGTTTTACATTTAGATCTGTGATTCATTTTGAGTTAATTTTTGTGAAGGGTGTAATGTCTACATTTGCTGAAAAGACCATCCTTGCTCCATTGTATTGCTTTTGCTTCTTTGCCAGAGATAAGTTGACATTATGTATGTGGATCTATTTCTGGGTTCTCTATTCTGTTAGGTTGATCTATTTGTCTACTCTTTTGTTGTATTGATTACTGTAGCTTCACTGTAAGTCTTAAAGTCAGGTAGCATCAGTCCTGCAACCTTGTTCTTCTTGTTCAATCTTTTGTTGACAATTCTGGGTCATTAGCGTTTCCATGTAACTTTACAACAAATTTGTTCATATCCACAAAATAACTTTCTGGGATTTTGAATGGGATTGTATTGAATCTATAAATCAAGTTGAGAAGAACTGACATCTTGACAATATTGACTACTCCTATGCATGTGTGTGGAATATCTCTCCATTTATTTAGTTCTTTGATTTTTTCATCAGAGTTGTGTAGTTTTCCTCAAATACATCTTATACATATTTTATTAAAATTACACCTAAATATTTCATTTTTGTGGGGTGCTCATGGTTTTGTGTTTTTAACTTCAAATTTCACTGTTTCATTGCTGGTATATAAGAAAGTAATTGATTTTTGTGTATTAAACTTGTATCCTTCAACCATGCTATAATTGCTTATTAGTTCTAGGAGATTCTTTGTTAATTCTTTTGGATTCATATCATCTGTGAACAAAGACAGCTTTATTCCCCTCCCCCCCCCCCAATCTGAACACCTTTTATTTCCTTTTCTTGTCACTGCATTAGCTCGGGACTTCCAGTATGATATTGAACAGGAGTGGTAAGGGGGGCATTCTTGCCTTAAACCTGGTCTTAATGGAAAAGACTCAAGTTTTTCACCGTTACATATGACGTGAGCTGTAGGTTTTTTCGTAGATAATCTTTATGAAGTTGAGGAAGTTCACTGCGTTCCAGGTTTATTGAGGGTTTTTTGTTTTTTGTTTTGTTTTGTTTTTTTATCATGAATGGGTGTTGGATTTTGTCAAATTCTTTTTCTGTAACTATTGGTATGATCATATGATTTTTCTTTTTCAGTCTGTTGATATGATAAATTATATTAACTGATTTTCAAATATTGAGCTAGCCTTGCACACTTGGAATACATTCCACTTTGTCATGGTGTATGTTTTTTTATACATTGTAGATTTGATTTGCTAATATTTTATTGAGGATTTTTGCATCTATGCTCATGAAAGATAATGGTCTGAAACCTTCTTTTCTTATATGCCATTTCTTGTTTTGGTATTAGGATCATACTGGCCTCACAGAGTAAATCAGAAAATATTTCTTCTGCTTTATTTTCCAAAAGAGATTGTAGAGAATTGGTATAATTTCTTCCTTAAATGTTTGGTAAAATTCACCAGTGAGCCCATTTAGGCCTGTTGCTTTCCGTTTTGAATGCTTGTTAATTACTGATTTAATGTCTTTAATAGACATATGACTATTCAGATTACTTCTTTTTGTGTGATTTCTGGCAAATTATGTCTTTCAGAGAGTTGGCCCAATTTGTCTAGCTTATGAAATTTGTGGGTGTAGAGTTATTCACAGTATTCTTTGATTATCCTATTAATGTCCATAAGATCTGTAGTGATGTCCCCTCTTTCATTTCTGATATTGTGTCCTTTCCCTTTTTTCTTAATTAACC
This sequence comes from Ailuropoda melanoleuca, assembly GCF_002007445.2. NCBI lineage: Eukaryota > Metazoa > Chordata > Mammalia > Carnivora > Ursidae > Ailuropoda > Ailuropoda melanoleuca. Next base: position 46,099,418 of record NC_048218.1, on the reverse strand, counting down.
TGGCTACCAGTTTATCAACTTTATTGATCTTTTAAAAAACCAAGTTTTAGTTTTATTGATTTTCACTATTGATTTCCTCCTCTCAATTTCATTGATATCTGCTATAATTCTTATTATTTCTTTTCTTCTTTTTTTTTTTTTTAAAGATTTTATTTATTTATTTGACAGAGATAGAGACAGCTAGCGAGAGAGGGAACACAAGCAGGGGGAGTGGGAGAGGAAGAAGCAGGCTCACAGTAGAGGAGCCTGATGTGGGGCTCGATCCCACAATGCCGGGATCACGCCCTGAGCCGAAGGCAGACGCTTAACTGCTGTGCCACCCAGGCGCCCCTCTTTTCTTGTTTTTATTTTAACTTTAGTGATTTAATTTTCTCTTCTCTTTCTAGTTTACTAAAGCAAAAATTTAGAGTATTGATTTCAGATCTTTCTTCTCTTCTAATATAAATTTTTATATAAGCACCACATTTGCTGCATAACACAAGTTTTGATAAATTATGTTTTCATTTCCATTGAGTTAAAAATATTTTTCAATTTCTCATGAGATTTCTTCTTTGACTCATATGTTATTTAAAAGTGTATGGTTTAATCTCCACATATTTTGGGACTTTTGATTAATCTTTCTGTTACTGATATCAAGTTCAATTCCACTGTGGTCTGAAAGAAGACATTGTATATTTCTATTCCTTTAAATTTGTTAAGGTGTTTTTATAATCTAGAATGTGGTCTCTCTTGTTGAATGTTCAATGTAAACTTGAGAATAATGTATATGGACTAGTATATATATGTCAATTATATCCAGTTGATTCATGGAACTGTTAAGTTCAACTATTGTTTTCACTGATTTTCTGCCTGTTGGATCTGTTCATTTCTGGTAAAGGGATGTTGAAGTCTCTAACTATGATATTGGATTCACCTGTTTCTGCATACTATCAGTTTTTGCCTCACATAATTTGAACCTCTGTGGTTAGGCACATATATAGTAAGGATTGTTATGTCTTCCTGGAGAACTGACAACTTTATCATTATAATGCCCTTATTTATTACTGATACGTTTCCTTTCTTTCATGTCTGCTCTAGTCTGAAATTAGTATATCCACTCTGCTTTCTTTTGATTAGTGTTAGCATGGTATAGCTTTCTCTATTTACTTTTAATCTATATGTGCCTTTATATTTTTTGTAGACAACAGATAGTTGGGTCTGGTTTTTTGATCCACTGTGACAATATATCTTTTAATTGGTTCATTTAGACTACTGACATTCAAAGTGGCTATTGATATAGTTGGATTTTTTCTACTCTATGTGTTACTTTTTTCTACTTGTTGCTCTTGCTGTGTTACTATTTTTGTCTTCTACTCTTTCTCTGCCTTTTGTCATTTTAATTGAGCATTTTATATAATTCTACTTTCTCTCCTTTCTTAGAATATTATTTCTATCTTTATTTTAGTGGTTGCCATAACAATCATTCCTTGTGGGGCGCCTGGGTGGCACAGCGGTTAAGCGTCTGCCTTCAGCTCAGGGCATGATCCTGGCGTTATGGGATCGAGCCCCACATCAGGCTCCTCGCTATGAGCCTGCTTCTTCCTCTCCCATTCCCCCTGCTTGTGTTCCCTCTCTCGCTGGCTGTCTCTATCTCTGTTGAATGAATAAATAAATAAAATCTTTAAAAAAACCAAAAAACAAAAACAATCATCCCTTGTATCATTCCTGTCATTCATTTCACTTTTATAAATATATATATGTGATATAGACATAAGCATATGTGATATATACATGATTAAATACATTGTTGCTATTATTTTGAACAAAATATCATTAGATCAGTTAAAAATAAGAAAAATAAAAATTTTTATTTTACTTTCACTTATTTCTTCTTTAATGTCCTTCCTTTCTTTATGTAGATCCAAGTTTCTGACTTATATTATTATTATTATTATTTTTTCTCTAAAGGACTTCTTTTAACATTTCTTCCAAGTCAGGTCTATGGGCAACAAATTCCCTCAATTCTTTTTATCTGAGAAAGTCTTTATTTCCCCTTACTTTTGAAAAATAATTATGTAGGCCATAGAATTCTAGGTTGGTGGGTTGTCTTTTTTTTTTCTCTCAATACTTTAAATATTTTATGTACTCTTCTCTTGGTGGCATGGTTTCTAAGAAGTCAGATGTGATTCTTCTCTCTGTTCTTCTATAGGTAAGATGTTTTATCCTTTGGGATATTTTTTTCAGGAGTTTTTCTTTACTTCTGATTTTCTTTAATTTGAAGTGATATACTTAAATATAGGTTTGTTTATTGACATTTATCCTGCTTGGTATTCTCTGAGCTTTCTGGATCTGTGGGTTGGCTGTCTGACATCAATTTGAGGGAAATTCTAAGTCATTGTTTCAAATATTTCTTCTATTTCTTTTTCTCTTTCTTCCCATTATGTGTATGTTACACCTTTTGTAATTGTCCCATAGTCCTTGGATATTCTGTTTTGTTAATTTTTTTCAGTCTGCTCTTTTGGCTTTCAGTTTGGGAGTTTCTATTAGCACATTCTCTAGCTCAGAGATTCTTTCTTCAGCTATGGCCAGTCTATTAATAAACCCACTAATACATCAGAATTATTCTTCATTTTTGTTATCTTTTTAAAAATCCGTTAGTGTTTTCTTATCACTTGCATTTCTTTATGGTTCTCCCTCAGGATTTCCAAGTCTCTGCATTGCCCATCTGTTCTTGCATCCGTCTACCTCATGCATTAGATCTGTTGGCATATGAATTATAGTTGTTTTAAATTCCCATTCTGATAATTTCAACATCCTTACCCTGTCTGGTTCTGATGCTTGTCTGTCTCTTCTAATTTTGTGGGGTTTTTTGTTCCATTTAGTATTCCATGTAATTTTTTCTTGATAGAATATGAAACACCAGATGAAAGAAACTGCTGTAAATAGGCCTGCAGTAATGTGGTGAAGTGTGGAGGGAGAAGAAGCATTTTATAGTCTCATGATTAGGACTATAGTCTTGTAGTGAGGCTATGGCTCTAGACTGTGAGCTTCAAAAGTGGTTCTCAATACTTTTCTCTCCCCTTAGGAGTGTCAGGATGGCTAGTGTGGGCTGGAGTTGGGTATTTGCCTTCTCCAGGTTGGTTAGGCTCTGGTAAGACCTCCCACTTGTTAGGTTCTACCTAACTAGTTTCCCCTGTGGGCAGGCCTTATTAAGAAGAACAGAATGCTCTACTGTATTTCAAAAGGGTTCCTTTTCTCCTCCTTTTGCTTGAAGGAGGGAGGGGATTTTTCTCTGACATTTCCAATTAGAACCTAGTTGGTTGAGCTTCTGGAGGTTAATCTCATAAAATTTTTGGTGGTGGGTGGACTATGACTGGGTTCCCCAGGACTTTTTTAACTCTCAGAATTGTCTACACTGAATCTTCAGCAATTTGTTAATTACAACATTGGTTACTGCAGCAGTTCTGGATCATGAGACTCCGCTGAGGCAAGCCATGAATTTCTGTTTTCACTTGTCTGTCTCTCCAATCTTGGGGTAGCCTTTTGACTTGTGTCTTCCCCTTTCTTATATATCCAAGAAGAGCTGTTGAGTTTTCAGTCTGGCCAGATTGTTACTTACTGTTAGAATAAGTGCTGAGCTCCTTACATAGAGAATAGGAAACCATAACTTGCTTTTTAAAAACAAAAAACAAAAAACATACAAAACCCCCCACAAAACAGTGCTCATCACAACATGTGCCCACCTTAATACCCATCACCCGGTTGCCCCATCCTCCCAGCCCTCTTCCTTTATGTAACCTTCAGTTTGTTTCCCGGAGTCCAGAGTCTCTCATGGTTTGTCTCCCTCTCTGATTTCTTCCCATTCAGTTTTTCCTCCCTTCCCCTATGGTCCTCTGTGCTATACCTTATATTCCACATATGAGTGAAACCATATTGATGGTAATTTTAAGGCTGATTTGAGAATAAAGCTCTGAGTTTGTAAATACTTAAATTTTTGCAAAAGGAGAGTTTGACCTTTTGCGTTTTAATAGGGGCAGTGATATTTGGATCTTGCCAAATGTGATCATGGCACATTTTATGATTACCCTGGTAATTAGGTCTACTGTTGCATCCAAACATTCCTCTCATGCTAACATTTCTCTTCTCCTCTCTAGCCCTTTAAAAAGAGCTTGTTGATGTGAACCTCAGCCCATCCTTTAGTAAACTATCACTTCATAACATGTGTGACTTATAGCTGAACCCTGGGATGGATCATGCCTCCTTCATCTTCTATTTGTTAGTAACACAAGTATCTTCTATTTCTAAGATTGACTCTGTGATTCAAAATTGGATATTCAAATGTGATGATGGGCAGCTGGCATGAGGTATATTTTACTGGATAGAGCCTTTCAGAGTTTGAAACTGGGCCCCCATGATTACTTCTTTGCTTTCTTATTACATTGAATAGTTAGCACTAGGGCTGCCTTTGTCGATCCTTGCTGTTTATGACGACTGTTTTTGAGTGGACTGATACAAAGGCATGTATTTGTTTTCTTTTGCTGCCATAATAAGTTACCACAAACTCAGCAATTTAAAATAACACAAATTTATTATCTTATAGCTCTGTAGGTCAGAAGTTTGGGAGCCATGGCTGGCCTTATGAGACATAAAGGCATTGGCCAGTGTGGGCTGTTACCTGGAGGTTCTGGGAAAGCATCCACTTCCAGGCTTAGTCAGGTTTTTGGTGGAATTGAGTTCCATGTGGTTATAGGTCTGAGACTCATTTCCTTGCTGGATGTTGGCTGAAAGTCATTTTCCGCATCAAGAGGCCACTCATATTCCTTGTCCTATGGCTCCCTTCCTTCATCTTCAAAGCCAGCAACTGTGGGTTGAGTCCTTTGCATGCTTTGAATCCTTCGGATTTCTCTTTCTGCCTCTTAAGTCCTGCTCCCAGCCAGAGAAAGTTCTCTGTTTTTAACGAGTCGTGTGATTAGATTAGGCCCACCCAGATAATACATGAGAATGTCCCTGTTTTAAGGTCCACCACCTCAATTACATCTGCAGATTTCCTTTACCATTTACTATATCTTTGCTCTTCTGTATATAACGTGTCTTTTTGCCCTGGTTGCTTTCTGGTTTTGTCTTTGGTTTTCAGCAGTTTGAAAATGATATGTCTAGCTATTATTGTTGTTTGTATTTATTCTGTTTGGTAGTTTCTAAGCGCGGATTGGTATCCGTCATTGATTTAGGAAAAATTTCACCATTTCTCTCTTCAAATATTTCTTCCATTCAATTCTCGCTTCTTCTGAGTTTCCAATCACACGTATGTTAAACTGGTTCATATTATCCCTCTTGGAAGCTCCACTTTTTAAAAATGTCGCTCCTTTCATCATTTCTGACATTTCAGTATGATTTATTCTTATACTTTTCTTCTTTCTTCTGAAATTATCATCTGATCACACATACTGCCCACCTTTTCCACTAGAGCCTTAGACATATTTGTCATAGTTATTATACATTTTCTGTCTGATAATTCCAACAGCTGAGGATATCCAAGTCTGGGTCTGCTGATTGCTTTGTATGTTGTCAGTGTGTTGTTTTTTCTTGTTTCTTTACATATCTTATAATTTTTTTGTTTTAATCTTAATATCTTTGTAGAACAATAGAGACCGAGGAAAATAGGTTTTTTAAAATTTTAGTATAATTTACACACAATGTAATGTTGGTTTCAGGTGTACAACATAGTGATTCAACACATTCATATGTTATGCTCACTGAAAGTGTAGCCACCATCTTAACATACAGTGGTTGAGGAAAATACTTTTTATGCTGGAAAATTAGCATGCATTTTCTTTTGTTAGGCTTTTAGGTTGAACAGTCACGTAATAAGTTGAGCTGGGCTTATGTTTTTTGGTTGCCATGGTTATTTCAGTGTACTACAGGCTTCATATGTCTCTAGCTGCCCTTGTAAAGTCAGAACTGATGTATGAGAAAGTATTTCTTAACGTCTTCCCTTTGAGCCTACACCTCAGGGAAGGTTTCTCCCCAAGTTCTTGATGTTTTCTTAGCATTAAAATGCTGTTATTTGTTATTCAACTCTTGTTAGCCTGCTGCTAGGGGGCTTGAAAGGGTTCCCTCTGTTCTGATCCAGACTGTCTTAGAAAGCATCCTTCCCTTGGTCTTAGGAGGGGCGTCTTCTTAGTGGTCCTGCCTCATCCCCAGTGGAAGTCTTTAATGTTCTGGGCCCTAGGAGGTATTTTTCTTCTTCCTCCAGGGATAAAACATGTTTTCCTGTTCCCTTCTACCAGCTGCAGTGGCTCTTCGCCTATGCTCTAGAGCATCAAGATTGTCATGTCGCCTGTGGGTTTAGGCCTGTGTTTCATAGGAAAGATAAGAGAGAAGGATGACTTTCTTACAGTGGCTGCTGTTTCTCTGGTACTTGCTCCACAAAGTAGGTTTTCTCAGGAACCTCTTGCTGCTTCCAGTCTTTCTTGTAAGTAACAAGGAGATTCCTGAGGAAGAGCCAGCAAGTGGGTGCAAATTCTCCTTATGTCTGTGGCTCCAGGAGTTTTATATTCTCATGATAGTCCACACTAGGCCTTTAGGAATTATTTAAATTTTCAATCAGGGGCACCTGGGTGGCTCAGTTGGTTAAGCATCTGACTCTTGATTTCAGCTCAAGTCATGATCTCAGGGTCATGAAATCAAGCCCTGTGTCAGGCTCTGCACTCAGTGAGGAGTTTGCTTGAGATTCTTTCTCTCCTATCCCTCTGCCCCTCCCCCCTCAAATTAAAAAATTAAAATTAAAAAAAAGTCTTTCAATCAAATTCTTCTTAGTTTCAGTGACATCCAGTGGCATCTCTCTTTGGCTGTGTTTGGTTTTTCTTAGATTTCGGACTTCCCTGGAACCTCAAGGTTTTGATTAGTTTAAGAAAACCTGAAAATTTTAAGATTATTTGGGGTTCTTTTTTGGTTATTATAGAGTAGGAGTGATGTTTTTCTATTATGCTATATCCTAATTGGAAATCAGAAGTTCAGTATGCTAGGGGCACCTGGGTGACTCAGTCAGTTAAGTGTCCAACTCTTGGTTTCAGCTCAGGTCATGATCTCAGGGCTGTGAGATCAAGACCAGTGTTGGGCTTCATGCAGGGTATGGAGCCTGCTTAAGATTCTCTCTCTCCCCGTTCCTCTGCTCCCTGGCTCTCTCTCCCTCTAAAAAAAAAATCACTTTGGGGCACCCCACTCAGTGGGGAGTCTGCTTGAGATTCTTTCCCTCTGCCCCTTCCCCTGCTAGCACTCTCTCTCTCTTTCATTCTCTCTCTTTCTCAAAATAAATAAATAAATCTTAGAAAAAACATTCAGTGTGTTAGAGAAATTTTTTAACACTTTTATACTATATTCCTGTTTTAAAACTACAGGTATGCATGCTCCTTTCATTAGTTCTCCAATATACTACATTAGAGGATATTCACCATATGACCGAATTATCCTGGATAAAAACACTGTATTGCTTGTCCTTCTGGTAAAGTTTATCCTCAAATTACATTCTCTCTAATGGAGTGAGGCTGCAAAGAAAATGCTTATTCCAACTTGCTTTGTCTCTTTCTCACTCGTATAATCTCCTCTTTGTTTTCTGTTTCATTTCTTAGGCAATTTATTGTTTGTAGCACCAATCACATGTTCCCATTTGGACTATTTTTTGCAAGATATTCCACAAAAAAATAATATGCAGTTATGCTGAGTTCTAGCACAGTCTCCCTGGACCATGTGCTGAGCTGTGAACAGTGGGGCCCAGGATCACAGTGAAGGCTTGATTCTCCTTTGGCAAGTAACTTAACAGTTTTTGGGTTTAGTGTCCTCTTATGTCTGGTTTTCCTCTTTTCTCACTGGCTACTCTGCAGTCTCCTTGACCAATTCCTCCTCATCTCACCAATTTCTTAAATTGGAGTGTCTCAGGAGTGAGTCCTTGGATAACTTTGCTCTTCTATCTTCTCCCTTGGTAATCTCATAGTCTAATGTCTTTAAATACAATCTATATACTAACAAGTTGAAAATTTTTATCTCCAGCCCTGACCACACCCCTCAACTTCAGACCCATTTACTTAAATCCCCACTCAGTAAATCTGCTTGACTTTCTGATAGACACCTAGGTTTTAGCCTGTCCAAAACTAAGCTCCTGAGCGCCTTCTGTCCCAAACTTGCTTCTCCTAAAGTCTTTCTCAACTCTGTTAAAGACAACTCCATGTTTTCACTCAGGCCAAAAAACTGGAGACATTTGTAACTCTTTTTTTTTTCTCATTAATCTCACATTTGGTTCATCAGCAAATATGTTCAGCTCTACGTTTAAAATTTATGAAGAATTTTTATGTCTCTATTTTTCCCTCTCACATTTTCTCTCATCCAGAGTTAGCTACCTTCGGATCTCTCATTCAGATTGTTGCTATAGTGCCCTAACTGCTCTCTCTGCTTTCACCTCTTAGAATATTCTCAACAAAACACTCAGAGCCATCCTTTTAAAATAGAAATCAAGTCTTGGCATTCCTCTGCTCAAAAACCTCCAAAAGCTTACTGTCTCAGAGTAAGCATCCAAATTCTTACTAAAAGGGGCTATTGATCTGTTTCACTTATCTCTGGCTTCACCTTTTAATGTTTCCTGTCTTTCATCTTCTTATAGGCACAATAGCCGCACATGTCCCTTTCTCCGGGCCTTAACACTTAGAGTTCCTTAAACTAGTCATGTTCTTCCCCCAGATATCTGAATGACTTACCACCTCCCTTTCTTCAGGTATTTATCCTCAAGGAAAATCTTCTCTGTCCTCTAAGATTGTACCCCTTCCCCACCTAGAAACTTCCTAAGTGCTTTCCTGTTTTACTATCTTCCACAGTATTTATCTCTATTTGTATTAGTCAGCATAGGCTAGATTATACCTCAACAACAAACATCCCCAAATCTCAAGGGCTTTAAAATGACAAAAACATACCTTTTGGTTAAGTACATATCTACTGATTATGGCCAGGGGCCTCTGTTCTTTGTAGTCTTCAAGGACCCAGGCTCCCTCTGGTTATTTATTTCCCTGTCATAGGGGAAGAACAGACTTGGAAGCTATTGCACCAACTGTTTAATATGTGGGCCTGAAAGTGGCATATATCTATGTTGCTCACAATCTCCTGGTGAGAATTAGTTACATGATTATGAGGTGAGGTGGAAACATACACTCCTTTCATGTGCCCAGAATAGGAAGGGAATTGGATCACCAAGAAACAGCAGTAGTATTTGCCCCATCATCTGACATACCATAAATCTTATTTATGATTTGCTTATCTCTTCTCACTAGAATGTAAGCTCAATGAAAACATAGCGTTTTGTTTTGTTCATGGCCATATTTTTAGCTCATAGAGCTTGGCATATTCTAGATGCTTAATACATTGTTAAATAAATAAATAAATAAATGAGTTTATGTAATGTTAAAAAAATCTACCACCCCTATAGATGTGTCAATAGATGCAAAAGATTCCATGAGTGAGGTATTGTCAATATTATTACTTATTATTGTTGTAGGATCTAATTAGAAGACATAAGTGAATAAGAAACTATTGAAAAATTAAGAATATAATGGAGGACTCAAGCAGAAAACAGTCTAACTTAAAATTTTATGAAGAAGAGAAATACGTAGGCCAAACATCTGACCAATATGGCCCAATAAATTGATAAATGTAATGTAAATCTAATACTATTTATAGGAAGGGCATAGGTGAGGTCATACAGTGACCATGTTACAAAGGGGAACTGGATCAGCACAGTCATTCATGATAGTAAAGTTTATCTTCATTTTTAAAAAGTCCACTCATCATCTTCAAGGAAGGAGAGTCTCTAGGGCTAGTTCCATGCCCCACCCTGCTCAGATGATGCCATTGTGACACTCGTCTGACATGCAATGAGTGTATTGCCTGGCCTTTTTTCAGGGCTGGAACCCTGTTTCTTTCTTGGGCTGAATCTGTTGTTTTCCTGGGTAGACAGCAAGCTCTTTGAGCTAGAACTGTGCAGCAGGGATTCTCCACATCAAAACTGCCACTGCTGTCTGCTGATCACACTCATGTTTATTGCTCTGTGTGCTTATGGAGAACCTTTACTGAGTTTATAAGAGAGACATGTCCTGATTTCCCTGCCCAGTCACTTGCCAGACAAGCTGTACAAGTCTGTAAAAAATAAAACCAAAATTTTTAAAAAATGGAAGGAATGACAAACACATTTTACTTTTGCCCTGGGCTTGGTGGAAATGTGCCATTTCTGATATCATTGAGAGCTGCTGGTAGGCATTTCCATGTGTGCTGTTGTGCCTTGCAGATGTCTATGACAATTTATCTGGCACTTTAATTGGGGCCCAGAAGTGTGGAAGAAGAGAGTTCACTGTGCCTTGAGCAGTAATGCAGATGAACTAATATATTTTGCTCCCAAAACAGATTAAAATTTTCATGCTAAGATTATCCAGTGCAGGGCACCTGGGTGGCTCAGTCCGTTAAGCGGCAGCCTTCACCTCAGGTCATGATCCCGGGGTCCTAAGTCCACATCAGCCTGCTTCTCCAGCTCCTTCTGTTTCCCTCGCTTGTTCTGTCTGTCTCTCTCTTTCTGTCAAATAAATAAATAAAACCTTAAAAAAAAAGATTATCCAGTGCAGATTATTTGTTAAGACTATGTGTAATGTAAAGGCCTGTGGAACTGTGGATTTTGTGTTGTCTCATACCTCCTTGAAGGGAGCAGCTAAAACTTCTATCGTAAAGTACCTGTAATTCCTTACCATAGCCAGCTTATTGCTACTTCATTTATTTTGTTGCATAATTTGTATTTAAATTGTAACAGTGAGGGGCGCCTGGGTGTCTCAGCCGTTAAGCAGTTGCCTTCGGCTCAGGTCATGATCCCAGGGTCCTGGGATAGAGCTGCATCAGGCTCCCTGCTCAGTGGGGAGCCTGCTTCTCCCTCTCACACTCCCCTTGCTTGTGTTCCCTCTCTCACTGTCTCTCTCTGTCAAATAAATAAATAAATGAATCTTTAAAAAAAATAAATTATAACAGTGAAAGACAGAGGAGAGGCAAAAGAAATGAAGACAGGTTCCCATGGAATGTCTATTCTAAAAATAAATGTAATGGAGGGAATTTAGGAAGAGCATGTAAGTGAAAATGATCCTTAAATTGATTAGAAGTGATTCCGTGACTAACAGCTAGCCAGTGAAATTCTATCCAAAGGGTAATTCCAACATTTCATGAGTCTCAGCTCTCTTCAGCCTTTTTTAAATTTTGCCAAAAAATCAGAGTTGTTGCCTTTTTGGCCTGAAGTTAATGCTTCCTGTTTGTATTGCTGATTCCAAGGTTTGGTTAAATATGTCACAAGAGAAAATAACAATAAGTCTTTGAAATGACCACTGCATCATTTCTAAAAGGCAAATATCACTTGCATATCTTAATACTGTGTTTGAGAGGAAAACATTCTGATGAAAACCAGAAATGCAGTGCCTTGGCTCACTGTTTCTGGGCCTTTACTAGATGAACTAGTGTTTAGGAGGGAGAAAGATTCTCAGTTCATCCTAAAAGCTAATCCACAGTCTGGCTCCTCTGTATCTGTCTAGTGTCACTGGGAGTGAGAGAACTGACACAGTTGCTCTTAAGCCCCTTCCAGCTCCAAGATTCCAAGTAACTGTGAACGTCATCCTTCTCTTTCAACCAAAGCGGCCTATTTGCATTTTGTAACTATAGGCAGGGTTCGTAGTTTAGCATGGGTTTCTGTTTCTATCATTTTCCGCCTGAAATTCTCTTCCAAATTCTGCTTTTCATTTGACTCTTTATTTTTGAGGCTCAGTTGAAGTCCCACCTTCCTCACAGACCTTTCCATGGAGAGGAATCTCTACTTTCTGTAATTTCAGTATGTGGCAAACATTGTGTTGTATAGCAATAGTTTCTCCAACTGTCTGGTAAGCTCCTCAAGGGCAAAAATAGTACTACTTTCACTAAGACGTGCTCCTAAAAGTGCCTTCCTTCATGCCTCAGAAAACTCCTTTCTTCCTCTGCAAATGTAACACTCTGGGCATAGCTTTTATCATGTTTTAGAGTTAGCACTTGGAGATCAGTATCCCTCATTACCGAGACTCCCTCATTTCTGAAGTGCAAGGTGGGAAATGTCTTTCTCATCTTTGCATGCACACTATTCAACTTGTGCCTCGGATGTTATTTTGTGAAAGTCTGTCTTCTTTCCCATTTATGATGCTAGTCTGATTTTAACCTTTATGCTGTGAACATTCAGGAGTCATCTACTGTTTTGGTGCTAGTGGTAGAAAGGGGGTAGGGGTAGTATAACAAAACAGAATTGTATGATTATTAACCTGGAAGTATTAGGAAGGATAGATTGGAGAGGTGGTCAGTTAGGTGATGACAAAAATGGGTAAGATTGCATGGTGTTTTCAGGCTAACTCTGTGAATATTATGATAAGGCCATCCTACATGGGAGTTTGGGAGAACTGTATTTGAAGAGTGAGGAAAAAAGTGATGCAGATGCCTGAGACGACAGCAGAATAAGGCGAGTAGGGAAGGCAGAGAAGTAAATTGGTTTTCAAAGATTGTGGTGGTTTGTGTTTTGGTGTCACGTATCAGTAGTTCAGGAAATCTGGAGGACTAGAGCTGAGTATCCAGAAACAGAATTGCAGATTGCAGAGTAAGCTAAATCACACAGTAGTAAGCGGCTGTTCTTATTGAAGGCTTGGGTGTAAAGGAGTTCTCTGAAGGAGCAAAAGATTAAATCTTAATGAATTGCCAAGTTATGAGGGCTAGAAGAGGAAGAAAATAAGGGAGAGAATTAGAGAAGCATCTTAGAGAAATTAGATCGAGGATACCCTTGTGTCACAGAGTGAAACCAAGGTGGTTATGGATGGCTGGGGTGTGTATGTGTGGATGCAAACGTGAAAGCACGTGCACTGAGGTGGTCAAAGGTGCTAAACATTACAGAGAAATTATGGAGAATGGAAACTTGAATGTCTGAAACATGGAATTCTCCAATCTGTACTAGACTTGTCTCAGACATTTCAAGAATCGTTGAAACCACTGAAATTGTTCTAATGCTACTGTGGGAAATAACAGATTTTTAGCTGCTCTTCCATGAACGGTTGTTATCACAGGTAAATGTGAAGAGTTAGTCCATTATTGCTCATGAGAGAGAACTGAGGTGCATCTCTTCATCCTCGGTGGGTGGAATTTAGCATGCTCGGTTTAGCGTCCCAGCCCCTTGCTACACTATCTCAGCTTCATGAGACTGGGTACCACGTTACCCCAAATGACTAGGATGAGACACCTGGAATGGGATGGACACCACAGAAATTAAGTGAATATATTTTTTGATGTTTGGAGCCCTTACAAATAACTCCCCACTCAGAAGAAAGA